>NW_009230879.1:0-6962 GCF_000690835.1 Fulmarus glacialis
GACTAAATGAACTCAGCGGACATTTCAGAAGGATGGCCCATGGACTAAGGGAATGTGTATATATATATAAGGGCAGGAAAAGTGGTGATGACTAATTGGACTGTATTGGAAAATGTGAGACCTGGGTATGATGTAGATGGTATAGAATAAGGGGTTGATACTGTCCTGGTTCCGGCTGGGGTGTGCTGTGTTTTGGGTTTGGTGTGAAAGGAGCGTTGATGGCCCATTGATGCTTTAGTTGTTGCTGGGTGGTGTTTGCACTGGGGTGGGGTGTTGGACCCAGCTGGCCAATGGGGTATTCTATACCATGTGACATCATGCTCAGTATAAAAACCGGGGCGGGGGGGGCTCACCCACCGTTCATGACACACGGTCAGCGGTTGGTGAGCAGTTGCATTGTGCATTGCCTGCTTTGTATATTCTGTTATTGTTGTTTTTCTCATTGTTATTATTATTGTTCTACTTTCTTTTATTTCAATTATTAAACTGTTTTTATCTCAACCCAGGTACTTTCCTACTTGTGCCCTCCCATTTCTCTCCCCCATCCCACCGGAGGTGGGGGGGTGAGCGAGCGGCTGTGTGGGGTTTATTTGCTGTCTGGGGTTAAACCACGACAGAGGGTAGCCAAGAACTGGCACAGGTAGCCAAGGGAGGTTGTAGAACCTCCATCCTTGGAGATCTTCAAGAGCCATCTGGACATGGTCCTGTTTAATTTACTCCAGGTGACTGTGCCTGAGCAGGGGGGTTGAACCAGACAACATCCAGAGGCCCCCCAACCTCAACCATTCTGTGATTCTGTGATTCTGAAAATACATATAAAATGCTTTATAAGCAGTAACTTTATGGTGCAGTGCTAAGTGACATCTAACAACATTTTACTAATCTTTAGAACTTAACTTCCTAAATGATCTCTTGTTTTATTTACTGTTTGGACAAATACAATCTAGTGATTCTACACACACACATGCCTTGCAGAGAGCCAATATAGAGTTTTCCAGAACTTCTAAACTGGAGTTTGTCTGTAACTTGGTTTTCAATTTGTTCTTTTTCAACCAGCTAAGGCTCAGTATCTTTATGCTCTTGACTTCTTGTGTTTAGAAGACCTGCCTTCTGTTTTCTGGTGTCACAATATTAGTCAACAGGAGGGTATTGTTTTAGGTAAGGGGAGAAATATTTGTTTCTTGGGAGACTTCTTCAAAGAAGAAGGAAACCCTCTGAAACTGTACAAGAGTACAAGTGTTCCCACCTATTTTTTAAAGTCCAAGTAAAATAATTAGATTTTTATTTTGGGTATGCCACTTGGAAAGTTGTTCTTGCATTCCTTTTAGTCCTTAGCCAGACCATTAATGAAGATGTGGCATTCTTACCTTATGATGTATACAGGTTAGCATTCATCTATTTTCTTATACTACTACTTACATTTAATAATAAAACAGCTTATTAATTTGCATTTCTAACATTGTTTGAATGTTGAAAATACAAATGCTTTGCCAAAGAATTATTTCCATTAATATTTTTTCTGTTTTTTCCAGTTAAAAAAAAATCCTCAAAGATCATGAATACACAGATATAAAATGCACATAAAATATTTCTTGATAAGAAAACTATGGGTTTGGTGGATATTTTCTAAATTTGAAAGACAAAAATCCTTTTTTTTTTTTTTTTAGCTTGCCTGCTAGCTTGTTTGCTAGCCTTTATTTTTGCTGTTCAGCTGGCTGACTTATTCTCCCTTATACAGTATTGCTCTCATCAAAATTGCCTCCAAGAATTTCAAGTACTTCAACTTACCTGAGAGAAAAAAGATTTTTTTGAACAAAAAATACTAAAGAAATGGTTCACTGTGGACGTGCACAATGGATCCACCTGTCAAATTTTGACACTTTCCAAAATAATAAAAAAAAAAAAGACTAAGTACTTCAACCACACATTGTTCTGTCTGAAGAAAGCTCAATAGCTTAGATTCACATGTTTCATTCTGGATATCACAGTCTGTGTATCTATTTTATGAGTGAAGCAAGACAACTTTATTATAAAATCTTGCCTTAGCTTTTCTCCGTGTTATGCTGATAACAGTAAAAATATGATGTATATAAAAAGTAAGATTTTACAGTGTGTTTCATATTCAGCTCAGCAAAGGTAACATCACACCCAAGGACTTCTGAGAATCCAGGGCAGAGTGGAAAGTGTCCTGAAGCCCACTGTACTCCTACACATGCTATGTCAACATACATACAGCTATGTCAACAGTTGTGTTAGCAGTGCTGAAATGTAGTACTTGAATCATCCACCAACAATAAATTTATTGTTTGTAATTATTACAAACAAATTATTTGTTTGTAATTACTTGACACTTTAACATAGTCTAAACAGATTTCTGGAGAAATGCTGTAAGGCTCAAATCGTAGTATTGCTGTTACAGGATGCCTGCAGATGGGACCCACTGCCTACAAAATCATATGTGTTCTTCTAGCAACGACACTAGACCTTTTTGAGCCTCACTGCAAATGTAGATGGGATATGATAAAATAGTAATCAAGCTTGCCATAGTGTGTCCAGCATGTCCATAGCTGGTCATATGCACCATTATGATCCTGTTAAATGATGTCATAATCTCAAGAAGCAGAGACTTCCATCTACAGATTCCAGATGAGAGGGAATTTGGAACCAAGCAAAGAGCTGAGCCTGTGTTCAACATATAGTGTACACTTAGCTTCCCTTTTTCCACCTTAGTCTGTTAATACACTAAGCCACAAAGAATACAATGAAGGTGGGCACAAAAATTTTACAATACAAATTTTTCCATCACTTTACTGTATGAAAGAGCTATTCCCTGTACTGTAAGGACTCTGTTGCTAATACTTTATAACTTCTCTAATCTTGTTTCTTCTCTGAATAGATTAAATATTGAAGACTAGTTGCACAAAAATCAGCTTTTTCTTAACTGTAGAAATAGCAGTCCCATCACATCCAAAATTATACAGTTTTGTAAGAATAAGCTAAAAATAAGCTGAAATTACTCATAACGTATGTGAATAAAATTGCTCCTAATCAAAATGAACTGCCCACATAAAAAGCCTAAATCAACAATATAAAAAAAGAAACTAAAAATAAAGATGACAGCTATCCTATTTCTCTATAGAGCATAGATATTTAGTACAGTAAACAGCTAAATATGAACACGCCTTCAAAAGGACACAGTTTGAATCTAACTTTCCTCTCCAGTCAATCTGAATTTTATCACTGGGATTTTGGAGGCAGTTATGCTGCACTCAGCAAAAACTTTTATCTGAAAATCTTCCATTTTTTCATATTCTAAATAAATGTTTCATAAATGAAATGCTTAAACATTTCCCTGTTTATTGTGAAATGTGTCTTTTGCTTTTTGACTTTTAGTGTTATGATTATTAATACTAATATTGAAAGTAATTCTTAAGTTGTGAAACAAGACCCAGAATATTTGGAGTTGGCCAATTTTTTTCAGGAGAAAAGTTCCTCATCTTATTCTTATATTTTGAATTTTGTCAAGTAAGGTGTGAGGTATTCTGTTTCTGTTCAACATAAACCCATCCCCTCTCCCTAAATTTTAGTTTTACTCATTAAACTAAAGTATTATTTCTTCAGATCTAATATAAAATTCTTGAATCTTGCCTTCAATTAAACCAACAGCAAAAATTATACTAACTGTAATGGACCAAGCATTACACCAGAAATTCTACGTAGATACTGCATGATATGGTGTATGGATATAATATCCTTCATCAGTGTAAAAGTTTTTTTTTTCTATAAATAAATGTATATAATTACATATACATACAAGATATATATTTTATATACATATGTATATTTTAATATGTGCACATTATGTATACACGTACAACCCACACAAATAAGAAGTTTCCCAAAACAAAGTAAAACTAGACAAATTGAAAAACTTTGGACGTTTTAAGGACTCATATATTAGGAAGAGAAAAAAAAAGAGACAAAGAACTATATCCCTAATCCAGATCAAAGATTAAAATCAGAGAAGGGGAGGGGGGGGGCGGAAAATTCAAGTCTCTCTCACAAGCTGGGATTTCCAAAACAGATTTACTCCTGAGCAAACCAGAATTAATTACTGATTTGACAAGGATCATCCTGGAAGACTCTAGTGAGTGCCTCTTTAGTCTCAGGGAGGGAGAGTGCAACTGAGCAGGACCCCCAAGGTAGTCAGCGGCAGGACGGGCACACAGGTTTACTGCCTCTTTACCAAGCCAGTGGCCTGACTGCCAGCACAGGGCTTCCCTGCAGCTTCCTTTGCTCAAAGTGGGTTGTGATTGTGTGGCTCCCTGCCTTGGAGGCTTATGTTCACTTTGCTTTTTCCCTGCAAACAGAGAGTGAAAGTGACAAGATCATTCCAGGAGGGCAGCCAAGAAGATGTCAGTGTATTTTTCCTAGCAGGGCATAAAAGTGATGGTAATAATGATGATGATTTTTGCATCTCTGAAATTTTGCCTTGGACATTTCTTTCATAAAAAGGCATTTTCTTTTTTAGAAAACATGTCAGTGGAAAAATCCTTAAGATTAATCTAAATATTTTGGGTTCTGAAATAGAAAGACAGTCTGTTGTTCCCTACATGAATTATTATTAAAGAAATTACTGCGAGTTTTTTGTGTTTTGAAGAACTCAGACCTCACCCTGATGGTTTTTTGCTTTTTGGTTTGTTTTTTTTAATAATTACCTTGTTTGCAGTCCTCATTATAGCAGGACATCAAATTACATGATTGAGAAATAAATACGAATCGTTATCACAGACATCTTAGATTGCAGTTTTATGATGTGTCCAGCAACTTAGTCTTTCCTGAAAATAGCCTTCTATGTTAGCCAAAACATCTCACGTAAGAGGGATCATTGTTTTGCAGTTTTAGCCTTTTGGTCCACTTTGAGTTCTGTGGACAGAAGCTATTCCTGAGAAAGCAAGCACAACTGGACTGCTTGTTTTTCAGACCTACATAAAGCCAACGTGAAAATAGGTAGAGAAAAGGCCTTTATGCTTGTCAGGAGACAAAAGTATCTGAACAACATACCAGTTAGTTCTCTTTGAATAGTGATTTTTTCATCTTCTTTTCCTTTGCTATTTAAACGAGTTCAGAAGCTGGCTTCTCTTATGCTTCTTTGAACTTAAACTGGTGGTAATTTATCACTATTTTTTTTTTATTGAATAGCTATATTTGAAGCACACCTCAGCTGGCTGTCTCAAGGCCATTTCAAGCAACATGTTCCACATTGGGTAATTTGGAAAGAATTATATATAGTGTCTGTATTCTTTAATATTAGTTTTATTTGCCTTAACCATTACTAGTTGTTAATTTTTTATTTTCTCCTGCCAGTTACTGGTGTGCTGAAACCAGAAATGACAATTTCAGGACTATGCAATTTGTCTTCGTTCTGTGTGTTCTACATATTCTCGGTGCGCTTAACCATCCTGTTACGTTCTAGGCATTAACTTATTTGACAATGTTTATTTATGCGTTTGTAAGATATTTCCTTGTCTCTCTGTTCTGTTTTCTGATTAGTGCTAACACAATGTTTTATAGAAATACATTTTGATTGACTTACAATCTTTTATTTTCAAAGATTGATATCTTGCTTTTAAAGACCTCTTGTTCAGTGTCTGTTTTAATGGACTTTCCTATGTCCTTTCCTATTTATGTGTATTTTGCAATGGAGTGCCCCTTTGCTAACATACATAGTGATGTTCACCGTAAACATTAAAGAAAAAAATATATTCACAAGTGTCACATTCAGTAAAGTTCTGTAAATGACATGTATTTGCATTCAGTCACAGCTTCAATCTTTTAATCATATTTCCATTTATTAATATACATTCCAGGACATAAAATTTGTTGTGGTATACATGCCAGTTAATGATGTTTAGAATAATCACTTGCTCATTTTCATAAAGCTTCCAGTTTCCCTTATTAGCTCAGACCTGCTTTAGCTTCTGGAGAGAATGGTACTAGTATATTCACATGCATAAGCTCACCATTCCTGAAACATTACAAAATAATGCAGGAGTAATTGTTATGGATTCCATTTTGGCAGGCAATCAGATGAGACAGGTATCACTGTGGCCCATCAGAGGGGAGAGGTAGCTTTACAGAAATCAACTTCTGCCCCCCCTCTTTTTAAAAAAAAAAAAAAAAAAAAGTAAGAACATTTGCATTGAAATATTTCAATTCATTGTTCCAGGCTAGAACATTTTCAGGGGAAAAAAAAACCATAAAGTACTCAAGGGGCATAGAGAGGCTAAAATCTAATTTCCGCTTTGAATCAGATAGAACAGACATTGGAATATGGCTGCTCCTCTTACAAATTACCCATAATCACCATACTGTAGAATTAGTCTTCTATTTAGCTGTACATATAGAAAGGAAGATATGCAAGAGGAGAATTTGGCATTTTAAAAGAGGCTGATGCTATAATTTAGTGAGCAAGAAGCTTGCCTGGTATGTGGGATGGAGTCTGTGGGAGCCTAATCTGTCATAAACAAGCAGATCAGTTACTCCCACACCCAAGTTAAATGTTCTAGCCAGTGGGTTATTGTCTGGGCATTGGGTAGGCTGAGATAGTATCTATTACAGCCTTCTCACAAAAACATTCTCCAAAAGTGTCATTTTGATTCTACATCACAACAATAATAAAATATTCTGAAACTGCACACTTTCTCTTTTCTTTTATGAAACTGAAAAATAATTTTCTGGTCAGCACTAGAAAATAATAAAATTTTCAGGTCCCTTACTTAGTTTGTCAATCATGGAATAGAGTGAAAAATGACTTAGGTTACTAAGGTTTAGTTCAGGGAAAACAGCCAAGAAATATAAGCAGAAATAAAAAAAACAGTGTTACTGCCTCTGTTTCCGTCTGCAGGCAAAGAAAAAAAAATTATTGAGTGGTCATTCATTTATAATTAAGTATATATTTA
>NW_009230880.1:0-12801 GCF_000690835.1 Fulmarus glacialis
ACGTGGCAAAGCCCCCCTGTCACCAGGCCCGGGGTGACCTGCCTGCTGCAGCACCAGCCCGCGCGGGGCCTAATTCAACGGGGTTTGCTGCAGAGGCGAAGGGCTGCGAAACCTCGACCCGCTCCTCCGCGCGGGCATCCAGACCCACCGCGGCCGGAGAAGCCTCGCGGCAAGCACTGGCCACTGCGCAGCCGCCACGGCCATGCTGGGGGACAGGGATGAAATCACCACGCTTATTATTTCATGCCTGCTCCAACAACAGCAAGCTTCAATTTTAACAGCAAGAAGTTCTCAGTTATCCTTAATTAATGTCAAAATAACTTTCTTCCCCTGTTTAGTATCAGAATTATTTCTCTTTACCTCCAAGCTGCCTGAATCACCTCCTCTCTGGACTGCTTAAAGAAAAGCCGGGGTAGCTGCCTCTGTGCTGGATTTCTCTTCAAATTGCAACTACAGTTCTTCAGTAAGAATTAAAAAGCTGGGTTCTGGAATTAGTGGAGTTTGGGCTCCAAAGTGCAGCCAAAACCGCAGTGTTTTTATTTGTAGCACAATGTCACTGTCCATTGGGGACGCTGGGGAAGAGACACGGGAGGAAAGGATTGTTTTGTTAAATCAGAAGAAAATTGTCTGGGGTCAGAGGATGTCTCTGGAACAGCTAGAGTGAAACGTGAGAGAAGTCTGCCAATTAGTCAGTTAGAAAAGGAAAAAAAAAAGACATTTAAAATAAATTATCCTCTCTTCGAATGAGAACATTTTAATTATGAGGCAAGAAACACAAACCCAAACCCCGACCCTTCCCTTTGAATACACGATTTCTTCAGCAGCCCTATGCTTCTCCATACACCCACCCAGCCATATGCCGCCGAGCACCAAAATAGAGCACTTTAATCTTCAGGGCTTTGGCAGGCCTAAAAAAAACCCGAAGATATATTTCATGTTAGAGACTGCCTTCCTGGGACGGAAAAACAATTTCTCTTCATATTGAGAAGCACCATTTGCCGGTGCTATACCATACGGCCGCGTAGTCGGTGCATTTTCGGGCTCCGAGTTACACCAGCATCTGCTCACTGCCGCCCGCGGAGGGAGCACGCAGCGGCGCGGTGCAGAGCGACCTGCTGCAGCACCGGCTCCTCCTTCCCGGCTTCCCTGCCTGCATCCACGGTACGGGAGAAGGCTCTCAGGGGATGCCTGGGAGACTTATTTAAATATACCATAAACCTGGCAGCCAATTTCTGAGCTGAAAATAATGTGCCATTTGGTATGAACTGTATCAATAGAAGGATGAAATACAACACACGGAGCTGTGTTTGGAAATAAACTTTCCTTATTTAGTGTTGTTGGTCTAACATACGTATTAATTTGTCGTATCTTTGCCACACCAAACATTCTGAGGCAATCAATTCATCCCCAGAACTGCTGCAAACAAACCTGCTCCTGTACCGGTGTGACTTCTGCTCCTGACCCGCAGCCCCAGCCGGCCCCTGGCCGCTGCAAACAGAAAATTCACCCTGAGACGCCCCAGGCAGACCGTGAGCCTCCCGCCGAAGAGGGACAACCTCATTTACCGTCCTCTCTTGGTGTACCGGTATTTAAAAATCACTGCGATCGCCGACTGCCCTAATACTCCTGTGTACCCCAAAGGTATCCCAGGGCTGGATCCAGGGGTGAGGGCTGCTGGAAACCAGGGGACAGCCCCCAAAGAGAGGGGAGATGGGGGACAAATGACCTCCTGCTTTGGGACAGGGCCTGCCTCCAGCAAACCCACGGCAAACACCTGGAGAGGGGGACTGCCTAACGCTGGCAACCCTAACAACCCCAAACCCCTACCTTCTGTTTTGAGGGAATATTCTGTTCCTTTCTGCTACGCAGGTAACTTCTGACATTGTGCTTAAACCACCCCCTCGAGCCACAGCTCTTTCACCCGCATCCACCCTCTGCAAAGTGCCTGTCTTGCTCGGAGCTGCCAGCTCCACACCAGCATCTCCCAGCCTGGTACAGCTTCTGTCCTGTATTTAGAATTAATGCACAGTTCTTAACGCAAGATCCCTTGAACTAAACATAGCATTTGCCGCACAGACCTCAGTTTTAGCTGACAAGCATTTCTTGCAAACGCGTCAGGCACGCAGAATTGCCTAGGGAAGGCAATTTTGTCAGTGCTGGGGGAAATGACTGTCAGGCTGGACTTTGGGCTGTAAAAGTCTCTTCAGGAAACCAGACACACCTTGCTGCACCATATATCTATACATACATACCATATACGTATTTAGAAAACAAGTTATGCTCTTCGGCATAGTGCTGAGTGTCCCTCGGCAGGAGAGTGGCCTCACAGGTTGCTACAGGGACCCATGCACCAGCAGCAGTTATCTGTACTGTTCTGTAATGTCAAGAATTACACTTAAATTACAGCAAAGCCGCGAGAGCAATAGTATTGGTAGAGCTTTTCAGAAGGGATCCGTGAGAAGAGCATCCGTGCAAAGGCTGGGAGAAACGGGATACTTCGCCGGGAGAAGCCAACACGCAGCCAGGTGCCCACCCAAAATACGCAGTTTTAAATAGTGCTCTTAGTCCCGGCAGCTCCCACAGAAAATAAACACAGCTGCATGAAGACGAGTGGAAAACCAGGCAGTATATCCTTGCAAAGACACGGTTCTCCATGAGGCTTCGATTCCTGGCAGCAATTTCAGGTTTTCATGACAATTGTATATAGGTCCAGAAATGCTTCCGAGGTTTCAAAATAATCACGAACTTTAGAAAGGAGAATACCTTAAAAATCAGGATTTTCTCATCTTTACGCAGTAATTTGTTGATGGTGTTGCAGGCAGTTCCTGGAATATTTATGAGCATATCTATCTAACCCAACATCTATTTACATTTTGGGAGGCAGTGGATATTCATTCCAGGTTTCTCTCCCTCCCTGGCGTGTTGTACACACTTCACCACAGGCTCGGTACAAGCTTAATAAAATCTGCTGTGCTCCCTTTGATCAGGACATTTCACTTTTTGGTTTAAGTCAGATGTTACATCTCTCAGCCGCTAGCGAGGAGGCAAAACAATGTTCTCACTTGTACTTCCACTGCAAAAACCTCTACCTACGTGTGAGTCCCAAATACCAGTGCACACTAGTTCCAGATGGAAGACAAAAGATGCTTTTCTTGGAGAAACCATGGGACTAGTTCACTTCCCCCTTACTCCCTAGAAGAAAGCGTGCGGAGCTTTGTAGCTACTACCACAGAGATGCTGGCTACACGAAGCCATGCAACATGCTTTCCTAATAACAGAAACAATTTTAAAATGGACGGCGCACAGAAAGATTCACTCTCTCTTGTCTCTGATGCCTGTGGCACAGCTTCGGCAGCCTCAGGTGAAAGCCCGGGAGAAGAGCTTGGGTGGGCAAGGGTGGGCTGAGCCCTCCAGCTGGTGGGTGGTGCCACCATTCGCCCTTCACCCACGCAGAGGTGCTCCGCACCTTCAGCCCTGGGCTCCTCCGCACAAAGAAGGGACCCCGCTCCCCCTTCTGCCTCAGGACGCAGTGGTGGGAGTGGTGATCCAACGAGCGAGCAGGAGTATGGTCCTGGCCCGGGTCCCTGCAGGAGCCAGTGGAGAGCATCCCGCTTCCATGTGCGACTGGTCCCAGGGGATGAGCGTTATTTCTTGTTGGAGGGATTCTCTCCGGGTGGTTTGGAGGCAGGCTCAGTCTGGAGCTCTCGACACATGAGCAGCTTTAAGACAAAAAAGAAGCTAACGGGACAGCTCACCTTCAGTATTCCTGCCCACAGGTGCCTGGTCTGTCCTTCTCCGTCCTCTCCTGCACTGGCCGTCCCACCCTCTGCGTGGAGGTGCCTGGAGGACCCACCCATAACCCATTCCCGTGGGACCGTGGGGGTGCACAGGCCGCGTGCCGCCCTCTGGAAAGGTGAGTTTTCCCTTGGCAGAGAGCTGTCAACTTCTCCATTCTCCTGGAGAAGCCATGGTGGAAGTTGGCTGGTGTTGGGGTGAAGGACCTGAAGAGATACAGGGACCACCTGGCAACTGCTTTCTTCTCTTTGAATTAATGTACTGGGTCAACGTCTCAATGGTACATGTAAAGAAGATACAAAGAAGCCTTACCACTTGTAACCAAAAAACATTGGGTCCTTCCACAAGTCTGAGATGTGAAAATCAGCTTGCCCAAATCTAAGGTCTCCCCTTCCTATGTGGTGAGCAGAGCATCTTCCCGTTACCTCCCCAACCTACCGAGCTCTTACTCTGCTAAACTTAGGCTTCCCTCCAGACAAACTTCTAAAAAAGCATCTTCATGCATTCAGTCATTTTGTGTTGGTTTTTTCCCCCTTGGTAATATATTTGACTGATCTCTACAGATTATACAGGTGCATTCATATCACCAGGTGCACAACATTTCAGAGCTGTTCCTTCATTTGCAGCATCATCAAACCTCTCCCGTATTAAAATAAAAATAAAAATCCCAAAATAAAAGAGGACCAACGTTTCCTGGTGCAAAGGCAGGAAAGGCAGATAAGGCTCAGAGTTATTGAATGTTGCTTGCTTCATACGGCCCCATCTTCCATTACAGTTTATATACAAAGCATCAAGAAGATAATATAGCAGAAAATAATTTCCTGCGGCGTGCACAGGAGTGAGACTATTACAGCAGTCAGTGAAGGTTAATTAGTGACTATATATATTGCAATGTGATGTCATGCAGCGTACTTGTTATTTCCATGTGCACCCCAGGAGAGTAAATAAGCCACATCTCAAAGCTGTACTGTACAAATAACCATATGAGGAGTTTCTAATTTTATATACAAACCCTTTTCCGTACATTCGAATTGCACCGATATTAATTCTCAGTTTAAAATCCTGTAAGTCTGGGCCCTTTTTGACATTTTGGGGAAAATCATGACTTTTCTTTCTGAAAATCTCAAAAGTAAGCCAGTATTTTTGACATTTCCCTGTGAATTTTGTATGGTATTCTTTTTCACTTCCAATCCTAAATGTCAGCGTACTGCTTTTGTTCTGGGAAAAGACCCATTAGGCTGCAGAGGTGCCTCCACACCTTCCTACAGGATGAGGCCGAAGGAGTTAGCATGAAGTGTTGAGATGTTTAGATGGCAATCACCACGACAGACCTGTTCAAATTCAAGAACAGCGTTCACCAGTTTCCATCACTTGTTCAGTTTTAGGCTGAACATGAAAAATAAAAATCCAAGAAAGTATTGAGAAAGCCTTTGATGAGCACATAAAATCTAGCAAGCGTTTCAGAGCTAAACAGTTTTCCCGATTCAAAGATTCGCTAATTACTTCCCAAAATACACTGGTGGAACTGGTCGAACCCGCGGGGCTGGGCACCTACCACGCTGCCAAGGGAAGCCGGCGCGTTGGCTTTGCCCACGGCTGCCGGAGAGACCTGTGCGGGCAAGGGCGAGATGGAGGAGGAGGAGGGCCAGAGACGGAGGTGGATGGGCAAGAGAGATGGAGGAGGAGGAGAGGCTGCCGGAAAGTGCTCAGTTGGCCAACAAGTACTCTGAAAAAACATCACCACCGAGGAGCACCTTACGGAAAACCACTCCTCCTTCACCCCCCACCCCAATCTCTCCCTTTCGTGGTACCATTGCATTCAGAAATTCAACGCAGCAGGCACAAACGCTGTCAGGACTGTGTGAATTACCATTCTTTGCTATAGAAGAGTTCATTTAAAGGTGTTGCAGATTTTTCTTGAGTTGACGGTTGGACTCGATGGTCTTAGAGGTCTTTTCCAACCTTAATGATTCTATGATTCTATGATTCTTTTGAGAAATACAGCTTTTCAACCCACCGATGGACACAACTCTTTGTGCCAAATTATAAACGTGCTACTTTCATGTCCAAGTAGGGCTCCGCACCTTCGTGTTAACATGTAGGATGTGTAATATCGAATACGAAAGAAGGAAACTGAGAAAGCTGCATTCCCCTCTGGGTTCCTCCTCCGCTGCCTCAG
Source organism: Fulmarus glacialis (assembly GCF_000690835.1). Classification (NCBI taxonomy): domain Eukaryota; kingdom Metazoa; phylum Chordata; class Aves; order Procellariiformes; family Procellariidae; genus Fulmarus; species Fulmarus glacialis. The sequence continues at coordinate 5,975 of NW_009230880.1, forward strand.
CACAGCCCCGAGGCTTCGCCGCCGGCTCTTTGCCAGCCACGCAGGAACACCTCCCCTCTGCACACCCTCGGCGTGCCGGCTGTTACGGCACCAATGCTGCTGCTTTTCACGCTCCCATGCATCCGAGGACCCACCTCTACCGCAGAGGACAAGGTCCCACCTCACGGGACACCACGCTCGGTGCCCGTCCCCGGCCAGGCAGCGCGGCTTGCAGCCAAACCCCAGGCTCTCACCCCGAGCCAGGTACTCCTCGTGGGGATTAAGCAGCACGGTGCGGCGGAGAGCACAGAGAAGCGACAACTTCATTTGGTGGGGAATACATTAAATAGAGAAAAAAAATAAAATAAAAGAGTTTACAAGCTCCTGTATGCACAGCCTTGCATTTTCTTATGAAGGCATGGTCACTTGCAGTTTTTCTCCACAAACTCCACATCCCAGCTTCTCATATACGAAAAGTACTCAATAAAAATGCCATTGTTCAAAGTTCCCATAGTTTTAAGTAGTAACGTTAACATACTCAACTTTGTAATGATTTCACAGTTGAACTTGATCTTAAAGGTCTTCTCCAACCTAAATGATTCTGTGATTCTATAATCGGATGCTTGCATGGGGACAACTTGAATTAATATTTGAATCGCAAATTTCAATTTGCAATTCAATTTGAATCGCAAATTCAAATTTGCGATCTGCAGTTGTCAGTGGACAGTTGGCACTGAGGGCAGAGGGGCCAGGACTGCCCGCAGCTCCGGCCGCTCTCCCCCCCGGCCGCTCTCTCCCGCAGGTGCCTCGGGGCACGCAAAGCTGGGGTTGCACATCATGGCAGGACAACAGCTTACTGGTCACTATTCGGTTCCTTGCAAAGCAAAAATAATAATAAAAGCAAGGCCAATTTCATCGCCCGAAAGCCAGGCAATGCCACGACAGGCTGTAGGCACAAGCCCTGCCAACACAGCTCCTGCCTGCAGCTCGGAGAGGGGAAACCCTGCTCTGCAAGTGCAAAGGCAGAGAAAATAAAGAGCCCAGCCCAAACTGCAGACTGGTCTAGCAGAAAAGCTGAAGCAGAGGTTTAGCTGCTGCTCGGCTGGGGAAGAAGGCGTTTTTCAATAGCTAGGCTGGAGCGTGGCTGTCAGCACTCCCCAGGGTGGAGTGTTTTCTGCTGAAGCAGGGACCCGCACCGCGGCGGGCAGGGCACGGGGGCCGCTGCTGCAGGGCAGCCCCCGGGGAAAAAAACTTCCTTTTTCCACTCAAAGTCAGCAAAGGTGACTCCTTCTCTTGGAAGGGATTCAAGGATGCCCTTTCCCGGCTGCCAGCGCCCGTTGCTAGGATCTGCAGCTCTTTTTCTCTCTCTCGCCCTGAAGGACTTTCATCTGCAATGTCAGGCTTCCTATGTACATTTAAAAAAACAGTTAAATTTGCACAAGTGCAAAGCAAAGTTGCTAACTTTAATCACTTTCTAAGACAAGTCCAGCTACATCTCAAAAATACTGGCTTCTGGCAGGAGCCATGCACTGACGTGACCAGATACTCTTGAAAGTGCATATCTTCTCCTTTCCATTTGCAAAAAAATTAACAGTCCTTTTTTTTTTCTTCTTTTTTTTTTGTCTATTACTCACTTCTCTGAGCACTGAGATATGAAAAACCATTTTGTGCATTTTCAAGCTATTATCCTTCTCCCTCTGAAAGGTGCAATGTTCCTGAGACCAAATAGACAGACGGGGTTGCTGGGTTGCTGCTGCTCTTCTGTCGCAGCCCCTCATACAAAACGTGATGTATACGTGCACTCCATGGGCAGCATACAGCACCAAACACAAGCGTGAGCATCATTTCACGTACCACTGGAAAAGCCCAAAGGTCTGCTTCATCCCACTGTGCTGGGTTCACCACCTCAGTCTCCCACCCCTCCCTTCATAACCACCAGCAAACTATCTCACGTTCATTTTTTTTTTACAACTTTCTGGATAGCAGCCACTGCTGCTCATTTTATACATTTTTTTCTGAAGCCCACACGCCTGTTGTTTCCATTTACCTGGTTTGAGTCTGGCAGGGGGAAGCCGTCCACGCGGCATGGCAGGCACCCAGGCAGGAGGGATGGCCACCCCAGCCCCGCGGCGCAGCGCCCAGCGCGCTGCAGCTCCGCGCCCTCCCCAAGCCCCGGGGAAGTGACCTTTCTAGAGGCACACCTGGAATCCCCAAAATCCGCCTGTTCCAAACCACCCCTGGGCCAATCCCACCTCCGTCTTCGCAAGGAGCAATCGCGCAGCCGGAACAGCGTATTACACTACCTGAAAGTCATTAATTATTTTGTTTGTGTTTACTGATGTTCTCAGGTTGATCTGTTCAACGCTAATGAGCCATTTACTCTCAATTAGAAGCCTCTCTCAGAACAGAGCTCTAATTCCAGCGAGTTTTGTTGATGAATTAATTACAACGTGAGCTCAGCCTGCTGCAGGAGCCTCTCCTCCCCTTGGAGCGAGGTCCCCTGAGCCACGGCACCCAGAGGATATTATTTACCTTAACGCTGCTGTTACTGACACATTCGGATGGGTCATATATACCCACAAACACACTTAGAGTGGAAAGACGGGATGGTTTCACAGGTATCGTGGATCAAGCGATATCTGGAGGCATGTCTGTCGGGCAGGTTTTAAACTCTTAAGCTCTTCCAGGTAAAAAAAAAAATTAAAAATCCATGTTTTGTTATGTATGAGGCACTTAGTATAAAGCATTATATGAATTTTCCACAGCTTTAAAAACGCGCCCAGGTCTGGCTGCTGAGCAGTACTGAGAGAAACAGCCACAAGCAGAGGAATCTTGCACTGCAATGCCTGCTTGAAAAGAAATATTAAATATAAATCTGTGCTATTTCATCATGCAACATTAAGTCAGCAATGTTCCACTGTGGGAAATTTCATCCCCATTACTGCGTACCGGGTGAATTTAAAGCATCTGCGGCATAATGAGGAAGACGAAAGGAGCTCCAGTGAAACGCTGTGAATGTGCTTAGCGCTACGGTTTGCATCCCGTTAGATGATTGCAGCTAATATATGTGAAGTGTCACGCTACAAAATAAAAAGGCAAAAAAGAATGAATAATTAATAGGGCTCTGAAGGGTATTTTTGAAGACATATGGATAGTTATATTTAGAGAGAGGCTCTAGGGTCTGCCTTCTGTCCGGTACTTGGACTCTGGACCCTCGGTTGCTGCAGATGGAGCGAGCGCCCCGGACCCCCTGCAAACCGCGGTGCCACCATGCATTGCCCCGCCACCGCTATTAACACCCGAGGTTTTACAAATGTAAGTACAATTTGGCATACAACCACCTTTTCATAAGATAGCGCCAAACATATTCTCCAGGCACTGAGGCATGTATGAGCCAGAAGTGATGCCCCTTTCCCCCATGCTCCTCGGCACAAAGCGCACAGTGAGGTACCTGGTCTGATGGCTGTAAGACGAGAGCCGGCTTGCGGGCACCCCGGTGCAAGAGGAGAACACCCAGGTAGCCCCAGAGGACACGGATAACCCCGACACTTTCCAGTGAAGTTTCTATACTGTAGCCATCAGCATCTCCAAGAGCTGAAATTGCCATTCTGAGATGCAGAATACTTGGGAGCAAATTCGGTGTTACACGGAAGGTGACAAACTGGAGACAAGGAACTAAGAAGAAAAAAACCCTAATTTAGCGCTGCAGAAGCTGGCTGAGAAGCAAAAACTGTGAGATACACTTGGCTTGGTCATGTCATGACAGCATGCAAAGTAGGTGTACATGGAAAATATTGGAAAGGATTTAATAATTTAAACAAGACAGAAGGTTCAGCTACTTCGAGATTAAGGGAAGGTCAGATGGAACCTGTTTCAGAAACCTGCCAGCCCAGCCAAGGGGGCACCCAGCAGCACGACACCCACTCCCACCCCACAGGTGCCCCACGGACGCGGCGTAGCGTCGCCTTATCACACCCTGCTGAGCCACAGCTGCAGCACCGCTGTGAGTAGTGAAGGGAGGGCAGGAAAACCAAAACCTCAAAGTATGCCCACACTGGCTGTTCTGGTTTACTGCTATCGTAGCTCAGAGTGCTTAAGCCGTCTCCAGAAACTCTTAACAGACTATTGAGAAGACACGTCCCTGCCTCAATCCCAGTCTGGCTCTTTGCCAGTTACATAAAATAAGGGAGGCAACCAATTCTGCTCAGCTTTCCGCAAGGGTTTTTTTCATGACTGGAACTCATATAAACATAAATAGTTCTTCAAGGGCAGAAAAGCATAAAAATTTCAAAGAGCAACTTGTTGGTGAATATGGATTGCTCAAGAATAATTCCTATGACACAGTTTGTTGGAACAGGAAAAGATACAGCAATAGTGCATGCCATGGGATGCAAGCTTCTAGCTGCAGTTAGACATTAAAAGCTCATTTTATGTATTTACCCCTGTGGGCAGCAGCTATTTAAATGGGAGATCCGGGGGGCAATGACTGCAACTTGCACACCCCTGCAAAGTAAAAGCTACCAGAGACTCTCCTTGCTATCCCTGCTCCGTGTCTTTTGGGACATCCTAATAAATCTCACACCCCCACACTTGTCAGCTTCCAAAATATTAAAAAAAAGGGTCTTCACCTGTGTCGAGTGGTCCCCACACAGGGAGGCAGCAGCGCAACCCCTCTCACCCGCTGCCCGCACCGACCGGCCGGACCCCCCTGCAGAACCAGCCCATCCTCTGTCCCACCAGCTGAAAACATCAGCAACCGTGAAAATCCTCCTGGAATATTTTGGCTTTAAATTTTAAGACATAGATAATCATTCTTAGTGAGCACTACTGGCTCAGGTGCCAAAAGGCTGTTTCTATATTGCCCTGGGAAGGGGTTCGTACGAAGCAACAGCGGGGTTTCAGCTTTTCTTGAGCCAAGTCTCTCAACATCGTTCTCCCGAAAAGACAGGAGGTGAAGAAAAAAGTTGTGTTTTCACAGGTGAACTGGAGGAAAGGCAGGCTATCATGAGAGAACAGAAAATTCATATCCAAATGACAACATCAATAGTACCACTTTGAAACACAATTTCCCATTAGGAGTAATGGTAATAACATGATTTGAACGATAAATCTTAATGCCAGAGCAAGCCACTTTAGAAACACAGACATCTGCTCTTCAAGCACCAAAATTGGCCTCATTTATGTTAAGAAAAATATTTTTGCCATTTAGTTTGTTATGTATTATTCCCTTCCACTCCTTTTGGTTTTAAATATTCTTCTAACTCTTTTCTCTCTTTTTCATATGCCATTTCCTTCCTTCACCAGCAAAATACTTACTGGCACGTTCAAGCTCCAATCTGGCAGCAAAACTCTGAGAGAGGAGTTCGGAGGATGACACCAGCTACCAGCTAACTAACGGTTAATTAACTGCTCCATGGCCCCAGGCACCCTCAAACCAACCACTTCTTTGGATATTCTTTGCCTAAAGACACGGCAGTAACTGGGGAGAATTCAGTGGGACATCCACCCCCCTGCTGCTGGTCAGTCACATCTCAAAAACTGCAGTATTTGAAATTAAAGCTTCTTCTGCCATATCCTTAGCCACAGGAGTAACAAAACACAGAACAAAAACTTTTCACAAACCTTTTCTAATGTGTCTTGTTGTTTTTCAGTAATTACTGAAATTTCTATCAGGTTTTGTGTGGCTCTGTATTTCTTTGATAACTCACAAATACTCATTTGCAGGGCACGGTAAGCATGACGAAGGGGTGCAGAGCCAGAGCCTCTCGGGCTCGCCACGGCAGCACATGCACTCCACAGCTGCATTACCTCTGTAATTACCAATTTTGGCCTCTTTACTGCCTCTTATCTAGGGTAATGATTCCTAAATTAGAGATCTTGCACTTCCAGTGCTGTTACAGCATTTATCACCGCAGCTGTGAACTTGGTGGAAACATAGTTCTTAAAGTGGGAACTAAAATTACAGCTCCGGGAGCGAAGGGAAGGGGGATGACCAGCAGAAAGAGCCCAGATGGTCGACGGGCTGGGAACATCGGTCTGCAGCTCTCCACACGGAAAGGAAACCGAACTCAGCACCGAAAGCAGCATATTATTGACTCACAGCTCCGTCCGGGCGTCATCTTTATTACCCTTGCACCTTCTTATACTCTCAGGACATAGTTTTAACCTTAAAGTTGTTCCAACTCTTAGCTGCTCCGGTCCCAAAAGCACTCCAGAAGCCAAAATCAGCCAGAAACCCACACCCACCCTACGTTAAAAACACCGCAGAAGGGAGGGAAAGCATCGTGGGTTTGCTGGAGAGGCCACTTTGCAATGCAAAACCCTGAAATGGCTAACAGCAATCGACAGAAGAAAGATTGAAAGACCTTAACACAAGACAGCCTAGCCGGACATGGTGCCGTACACATGTCCTTAATTACAAACAGTTAGTCACGCCGTGTCCTCGGTTATTTATGCAGGAGATGGGAGCGCTCAGCTTTGTCCTGGATTATCCCGCTGCAGACACAGATCAATATCTTAACAAGGAGCAGAGGAAATCTTGTTAGAAAAATTGTTACTCCAAGAGGCCACCTCATTTTTACTACATTTATTTCTGCATTTCTGTGTTCTCTTTCTAAGAGACCTGCTCAAATTAAACACGTGGTGATTCCAACGGGACTGGGGTGCCCGACTCACACCGGAGCAGCCGTGGGACCCCACAGCATCTCAAAGTCATCACTCCCACAAATACGCCATAAAATCCATTCTCCGCCTGCGGAAAGGATGCGGACACCACCTCCCACGGCAGCGATGACAAGTGCAGCTACAGCATCCCTTCCTCACAGGTTTACCCAAAAAGCGAGCCCCCC
>NW_009230881.1:0-10161 GCF_000690835.1 Fulmarus glacialis
CGGGGCTCTGCCGGCTCACCGGCGGCACGTTGCTCTCCGAGGAACGGCCGGAGCAGCCTCGCAGCCCCGCCAGGAAGGTCCACTTCCTAGGGAGCTTTGGGAAGGAAAACCGGTCATTTACCACTGCAGAAATGCAAGATGTTCTTCCTTCTTTGGACGTGCAGGAAAAGGTACATGATGATTCACCTTAGAAGTATAAGCTTTTTCTTTGCCTGTGCGAGACAGATTTATAATATTTTCTCTTTCTTTTTTAACACTGGATTCTTAGTGCAGACGGTGATTTATTGAATAATCAATTTCCTTATCTATGTAATACATTAAAGTCATCCATCAATGCCAGATAATCAGTCCAGCTTGGGGTTTTAAGTGTGTAAGAGTGTATGTATGTGTACTTGTATATATATTTTCATCCTGTATCGTTGTCAGGCCAAATAACGTCTCCCTTTCTGTGCTCCTTTTTCAGTGACTTTTGTTTATGGTGTGTAAAAGAAAATCATGACATTATATTACACCTTGTAAGTTTTACGGTACTTGAGAGGTTTATGCGGTATGAATGTAAAGGGCAATGCAATAATGCAAAGGGCAGTGAGACATTTTTAAGCACAGAAGGATACACACGGAGCTGCAGAGATAAATCTGGGTGGATAATCATCCCACAGTGTCTCTCCTATTTATGAGAGAAAAAGACATTCACTGCAAATCATGCTTCAGGTCACTTTTAGCCCTGGTCTCTGGCTCTGCTTTGCATTATAGGCTGCTTAAAGTGTTCTTAATCTAATTTGGGATCTCTGCCCTGGTACGCTGCCTGTGCTCTGCCGTGTCCCGAGCCCAGCGGAGGTGGGCTCACCCCTGGTGAAGGACGATGAAATTCCCCATCACTTACGCGGTACGTTGGTCTTGTCCAGCTCAAGGACTTCAGTAAATGGAAGATCGTTTGGCTGTCCTCTGTGGGTTAGGAAAGGGTCGATCTAGAGAATTAACCATAGGAGGAAGCAAGAGGAATCAAAATTACCAAGCCTGAAGCTTCGAGATAGTTTAGGTGAGGAAGAAGAGCCTGGGTCCAAAGCCTCCCCACAGCTTGGGTGTTTGCTGCCGGAGTCTGCTCAGTTTGAAGTGGGCAGAAAACTGCCTCTGAGGACAGGTCTGGGAATTTTAGCAAAGTGACTGTTCGTATCTGGAGAGAAACTTCATGGCATCTTGCTGTTGTTAGATTTCTTAAACAATCAAGCAATGAATCCTTCTCAAATGGAATATTCAGAATTCAGCATTTGTAATTAGCAGTAGAATTGGAGACAAAATGTCATTACTTTTTGAGGTCAAGATAAGTTTTATACATAGGTCACCGTTCCATGTGATTCATTCAAAATCCAATTTGTTTTGTGGGCTTTCGATGGCAGAAACACTGATTATTATGCTATCTCCACATGTTCAGTACTTTCTGTTGCAGAAAAAGATTTTGCCTTAATTACTTTCAGTTTTAACTGTCTGGCACAAAGACAGGATTTTCCTGATTTGAACCATTGCATCAGAAGTTGAAAACTTAACTGGAGCCTGGAAATCTCGAGGTGTGCAAAGCCCCGTGGAGTTCCCCAGCTGCAGAAGCAGGCTGATGGCTGGAGTCTTGCTTCCCATCCGCGCCAATGGCAGCTTTCCTGCAAGACGCTTTTAAAGCCTGCACTCGGCAGCTCAAACCACAGTTTGCAAAGCCAGGGGCAGGCACGTCCCTGGGATGAGAGGAGGGGAGAGAAGAAGCCGCAGGAAAATCCTCCGAATCCTTGTCCGGCTCCTCTGGAGCCCAGTTCTGCAGAGCCTGCAACCTCATCAGAGCCCGCCGCAGAGCCCTGCACCTTCTGCAGCTCGGGATGCCATCACTATTCAATTTTTTTTTTGCAGTCATGCTATTCCCATTTTAAGCTGAAACAGGGACCTGTAAAAAGGAGGTTCTTGGTTTAAATTTCTGGTCTATAAAATCTTAAAGATCGTTCATCCTTTATAAAAACATTTTCTTCCTCATTTTATGCACTTTTCTTCTTACGAATTTTTATTTCTGCAAGATCAGTTTTTGTTGTCTTTACTTAGAAGAAATTCAAAATGAGTCCTTGGACGTTTAGCTTCAGGGTGATATCTAGGCTTGGCTCATAATTGAATGGAAGTAGGATCTTTAGTTTCTTTTCCTATGCACCTACATCATGGGGAAAGGGTTATCCAGAAAGTGCAGTGCATGATCTTAGATAAGCCGATAATGTTTTTTAAAATGTAGAGCTTGTCTTTGCACAGATTATCAACTTCACTTAAGATTAAAGTTATAAATAAAAGTGTCAAATAGAAACAATGCTCTGCTCTTCTAGCAGCTACCTTCAGTCCCAGTGGTGTGTTTCAATAGACAAGACTGACTCTGTACATGTGCCCATCTGTTTATAAACCGATCAGTAAAAAGATAGTTATATCCATATTTACTTAATTTTCTTATACATTAATGTGGTGGTAGTTATTTGAGGAAAAACATGAAATATCTTCTTGTCTGCAGTGTAACTTTATATGTTAAGAGTGGCAATTTCAGTTGCTGGATCCATTTCCTCCAATTAGAGGGAGAGCAATGGCATACTAAAATCTGAAACCCAGCCTGGTTTGCATATCCTTATCTTTACATTATGAATTCGCATTTAGTTTTAGTACTTTTTGGAGGCAATTCTAACCTAATTAACTTTCACTCCCTTTCCGTCTCTCTCTCGTACTCCAAGGACCCCCCCATATACTTTGACTGATGCAACAGCTCAACCCCAGGGATGAGCCACAAGAAAACCCCACGATCCCTGTTCGGGATTTAGCAGATGTGACCTGCCCCTGAGTCTTGCCTAAATAACAGCCTCAGCCCCTTATATTGCAGCTCCCCCACGCTGTCTTCGTTTTGATGCTGAACTCCACTCTCCGCCCTCTGGCCTCAAAAGCGGCAGGAAGAAATTAACACCCTTTAAATCCTGAACAAGCTGTACTTTCTCCTATTTTAAGAAAAAACTGCATTCACGGGCTTCCTCAGCAGCTGGTTGGGATGTTCGCTTATTGCCAGTGCTTGGAAACACAAGGCCCCACGTGTTCCTGTCCCCTGCAGACCCCGCAGGGTGCCACCGGCCGGGGGACAGCGCGGCTCTCCCGAGCGTGCCCCGCTGAGCGCCCGGGGACGCACCCACCCGCTCGCAGGCTCTGCGGGACCGTTCTTCCCCCGCCGGGTGACCCCCTGTGTCTGGTACTGGCCCAGGAGTCTGATCGGTATTTTTTGACTGCATTATTAAGGTCATTCTGCGTGGTTACATGACTCTCTGTGCTTCCTGAGTGTTTGTGGGGAAACCTATTTCCATATGAATTATGAAGGTTTATGCCAACAGGACTGTAATTCGTAAACTGTTATGACAGCAGCATTTGGAAAGAAAACACAGAGAAACCGGGGTAATAAAACTTGCCATTAAGGGAGTGGACTTGTGAGTCCTGGAAAGAATTCTTGTCCAAGGATTATTTATGATCATTATATACCAAAAAGTGTTTTTGCATTTTTATTGCTAGCAATTACTTGTAAACCCACTAGGGAGCTAATGATTTTTCCTTTGCGGCCATGCTACTTCATTTTGGTTTTTTATATATACATTTTTGCGACCAGTTAAGCCATCACTTTTGATTTATAATAACAATAATTATTTCTAAATAGCCTGGATGTTAAAGGGTTAACCATCCTTTGGTTGCAGCTGACAAAAACTACATGACAGTGATGGATTTCAAAGGGAGAATGGCTGGTGGTGCCTGGGCAGGTTTTCCTCTGGATTGCTGTAACGGTGCTAACTACCTCTAATGGGGAGCACAGAATATTTATGTTCTTCAGTAGCTTCTCATTAATTTCACAGAGCACTTGGTTGAAGGTCCCTGATTTCCTGGCTTCTTCATTAGTGTTACCTGTTCAACAACACAGAGTAATGGAAGTGACTTGCTTCAGAAAGGAGCATTTGAATTCAGGTTCCTTTAGAGGAGGAGAAAAGGAGTATGAAGCTCTGGGCAGCACCGATTAGAAGGTGCCTGGGCAGGATTTTAGAGACTTTTCAATCTCCCCAGCAGCGCCAGCCGGCACAGGTCTGTGGGGACTTGGTGCCCCGAGCAGCGAGCAGATGCCTCCACGCGTCCCAGCTGCGCCGCCTGCTCCTGTGCCCCAGTTGCCCAGGGCCGGTTGCTGGTGCTGAAGCGTCCTGGATGCGACCCTGACAGTACAGCTGCGACCCTGCCCGTAACGCGTGGTGGCTTTTCCAGCCCAGCGCTAGCGAAGGGTCTCTGTGCACAGAGCCCTGGTGCAGCCATCGCTGCTCCTGCTCCTGCTCCGCACCCGCCGCAGCCGGGCTGCGCTCGGAGGAGCCTCCTCTTTACGTCCTCTCCTCCAAACACCCAGGCACTCGCTCTGGGCCGCGGATGCCAGTTTACAGACAGAGCAGTTTACCCAATTACTCCTCGGGATACGCTGTAATTCATTGTAAGAACACGGCTGCAGAGAGCCACAGGAAGCTCAAGATCAACCTTAATACGAAGGTTAAGCGAGTCCTAAATTATTCACTGCCATGGTTACCAGGGTGACTACACCTCCTGTTTCTGATGTGCCACCTTAGAAAGACCCTCCTGGTGCAACATAGGTGAGAGCTGCCTGCCCGGGATCAAAGCCTGGTGGCAGCCATCCTGGAGCCCTTTACCCCGACCTGGTGTTCCCTGGACACAAGCAGCAAATGGACGGAAACATTCGTTAGATTTTGGGGATCATGGGACATTTGTATGTTCACTACCAATGTCAGTGACAAAACCAGCATACGACTAATTGCATTTTTGATCGTAATATAGCCGTTTGTTAGAGCCGCATTTCCTTTACAGATTTTCAAAGCCTTATTTTTAGAAAAGTATTTTTTGATCTTTCGTTAGCTCCAGTTCTGCTCTGTTACAGACTCCCCGCGTGGCTTTGAACAAATGACTTTGCTCTTCTGTGCCTTAATTCTGTACTTGTAAAATAGGGCTAAGCGCACTCCCTGCTTCTCTGGGCTGTTGTAATGGTGGGGGATTTAAAGACTGTGATGTGCAGATGTAAATAGCTGAGATTGCCGCACCAAGGCAGGGGCTTTGAGGCAGAGCAAATAGGTATGAGCAGGCACGACTCTATTAAACTAGTGAAATACTGAGATTACAACCCGGGACTCTCTGACTGGAGTCATTCTGAAAAAAACGAGTATCCTAAATATGCTTAACTGCTTATTTAATGTAGATTAAAAAAGTTATTTATTGAAATTTAACAACTGTTTACTCAATATGGGACTGTAAAGCCTTAAAAACATACTCTTAATAATCCCTTGGCATTTAACTAATGTACAATAGTGTGTGCTATTACATCCCAATTAAATCCCTATTTGAGACACTTAATTAAAAAGGAGGCTATAATAAGCTCCCGATCATTTGGCTCCCCAGCCAGATCCATTCGATCAAGGATTCTGCATGTTGGTCGTGCCAAGCGCATCCCGGAGCCGACACGCCTGTCGCGCGGGGCTGTGCTGCAGCGGGGCGGGCGCTGGGGCTGTCCCTCGGGGCTGGGAGGAGGCGGGGATGGGGTGCTGCTGCCTGGCGAGAAGGTGGCCTTGGGGGCACCTCCCACCCCGTACCGGGCGGTGTCGATCCTGGGGTGCGGCAGAGCCAAGGTGCTGTGGGAGAGAGCCTGGGCCATGGACACTTCAGGCTTCCGGATGCCGGAGCTCTCAGGGGCTGGAATACTCACGGGGGTCCACTCGGGTCGAGGATGCTCTTCAGAAGCAGCAGCCCACAACAGCAGCTTTGGCTTTATCGCAGCCATGGGAAACAGCGTCAGGCTGTTCCCCTGCAGGACACACCACCAGCTCTGCGGCCCCTTTTGGCCAGCAGTCCTGGTGTGAAGGAGCGATCGTGGAAGGTGCTCCCGAGGCCAAAATAGCGTGTGATGTTTATGGGAACCTTGGAAATCCTGCGCTGCTGCCTCCCTGCGGGGTGTCTGCACCGCACCCTGCCCTGGCCTCTTCTGCAGCTGGGAACCATAAAACTGGCAAACCGTGCCGTGCCTGTATCGTTACCCTGTCCTGTGCCAGGCTGCATCAGAGAGAGCCCTCGGGACATCCCTCTGAAGACAGCTGCTTGCCATCCAGGCAAGTGACTTTTCTCTGCCTCTCTTTAAAAAAAAAAAAAAAATCCAAGCCCCCTTTAATTCAGGCGTGTTTGAAATAGGAGGTGCTTTGTGCTAGCTCCACAGCATGATGTTATGTTAATTTGTATAAGTGATTTTTTTGTTTTTAATTATCAGCTTGAGATTCAAAACTGAGGAATATGGGGACCCCACGAGGCATGCTTGACTGTTTCAAGGATGAAGTTTGTTTGTTTATTCAAGTGCTTAAATATAGCTCTTAATTGTGTGGCTGATACTACAGTACAGTGCAAAAAAAAAAGGCAGGATAAGAGATTGGCATCCAGGAGCCTCAGGTCAGGTCCCAGCTCCGACAGAGACCCTGGGTAGCCCTAAGCGAGATACTTGAGGAGAATGCTGTTCCCATTTTGCGTATGGTGGGCAGGATGCCAGCGAGAGTAAATGCTACTGAATTCCATGGAAGGCATGGAGAGACTTCAGTGGGCTTTGGGTCACCCGCCGATGGTCCCTGTTTCCTCTTACGCCTGTCTGTTCTTTGCAGCCCCCGAGGTTAGGGCTGGCCGTGCCTGCCCGCGCACGCTGCCCGACGGAGACCCCGGGCAACTCTGTGATAGCAACGAACGGCACGGGAGGAAAAAGACACTTTCACCTGTACTTTTGCGTAAAGAGCTGCCCTTCGGTGTGTAACTACCCTCTCCCTCGCCCTCCGAATCCAAATGCTTCCAGAGACTGCGGGGCTCGCGGGTTTATATAGCATGTGTGCTGCGTCGGGAGGGTCCTCGCCCAATCCTGCACCGCCGCCGACTGCTGCGGTGAAGTTGCGCTGGGGTTAAGAGAGGAGAGGTGGGGGCGACGGGCTCCTCAGGCAGCTCCGCCAGCAGCACCCAGACCCCGCTGCTCTCCGGGTCACCGTCCAGGCCCTCACAGCGTCGCCTGGGGCAGCAGCTCGGGGCTAGCGAACCACAGAGCAAACCAAAGGGATTTACAACCGCGGTGTCAGTTCTCCTAGAGAGAATTGATGCCCTTGTTTCCTTTTGAAGGCAGATAAAAAAAGTACAGAGAGATCTGTGATGTGGCAGGCCTTTAAACTTTGGATTTTGCAGAGGGTTTCGAGGCAAGCCATGGTTTATGAGCAGCCCATTAACACAGTGCACACTGCGTCTCATAAAAAATCCCATTTTCCCCATTTCAGCTCTACAGTTGTATTTCATTTGCAGTCTAAATCTAATAAGGGGATCAGCAGAGGATTTGGCAGGGAACCGTCCCTGTCCTGGGAGCGGTGACTGACGCAGCCGCATCCCGGCAGTGCAGGAGCGAGGCGGGGCGGATGCAGGAGGGAAATCCAGGGTAACTGCCCTTCCCTCCCAGCACAGCTCCGCGGGGCTGGAGAAGTCTGTTCTCTGGGGACCCCGGTTAGGAGAGAAAAGACACTTCAAAGTGAAAGAGAAATAATTTTTTTGTTGTCCCAACTCCTTTAAAATAATGTTTAGATTTCATGTATTGCTAATTACATACACTAGTGTTGTGTGGTATTTAATGCCAGCCAGTGATGGATGCTCTATAATCTTATGTAAGAGAGAGCACATTTGTTTTCTAAGGCTAACTGCACACAATCTGTTATTGTATAATGCTGAATACTTTGAGGGTTGGTGCCTTTCAGTGTTGAGCATAAAAGCCAGGCCTCCCCGACAATAACCTTCATTAATCAGGCTTCCCTAGTCCGCAAGCATCGGAGAGCACGATGTCTTCTTTGTATGTCAAAGTTTGCTAGGATTGCACTTTGAAAAACCTCACCCCGATCTTCCATGCTTTCATTTTTCTTTATGTGGTTTAAATGGGAAAATACCCTCCCAGTACAGCTACCATCATTTTAGTTGCGTCCCCACACATTTCTTTTAAACTAATAGACAGCTTAAAGGGGGGGAGGGAAAACCAGCTGCAACTTGCTGGGAGCGGGTGAACTTCACTTAGAGAGGATTCAGCTTCTTTTGTTTTTCACAAGAGCTGTTGAGTGTTCAGAGCTTTAAAAAATACGGCCACTTATTCAGACTCCTGAAACATAGATTTAGGGGAGAGGTGTTCTGAGGGCTTTCAAGAGATTTAGAAGCAGGAGTGAAGGTCACACAGAGCTCTGCTAGCTGGCATGCTCTGCAGCACTTCTGCAAACTCCTGCAGGAACCGAAATTTTGGTGTTTCAGCTCAAGTTTTCGTAGCTGCCTGGAGTTTTAGATATACCCCAAACTCCCTAACTCCTCTGAGCGGATGACAATTACAATGCACAGGATCGCTCCAAAATGAGCCTGCTTTTCTGTAGGTGCCTCCATACGTCGGGGCTCTCAGAGTTGCTTCCCAAGTGGAATTGCCCTATGGCGGGGAGGGCGAGGCTGAGCAAGGGTATCAGCCCTCTGCCGAGAGAAACGGGAACGGCGGGTGAGAGGGAGCATAACCGAGTGCCCGGGGAAGGATGCTTTAGTCACTAGGCTGAGAAACTGGGTTTGAGGAGAGCCACAGCCTCTGTCAGGGCGGTTCATCCTTGTTTCTTGGCAACGTCAGCGGGGACAGGCGTGCAGCGCGCAGGCTTTGCCAATGCAGCACGCAGCTGAGCCATTGCTGCTCAGTGAGTTGGCCAGTTTTTTCTAGGGGTAGGAGAGGCTACGGTTTCATGGTGTTCCTCAGGGAGGAGGACTTGCCAGAGTGATGTAAAGCACTTTGGAAAAAACCAAACCAAGAAAAGCCAACCAAACTTGGGCTGCAGCCGAACACTTCCGTCTGGAGCAGGGGGTAACCTTGACCTCGTTCAAGCTGTATTTTTCTCCTGGTCGTCAGTCTCAGAGCTCCCTGTCTGTCCTTGAGGGGCAGGTTCTCGATGGAGGCAGGACTCTTCCAAGCTGCTAGCCAAAATAAAACTAATTGTTAGATTGTGTCTGAGCAACTCCAAAAGTTGCTAGTAACAGCTCTCTCAGGCCATTACAATCAACATAATTTCAGCTTTAATTGCTAAATATTGCTGTAGAAAGAACAGTTGTCTCCCTGCTCTGAGTCTGCACAGTTGCTCTCCCAGGTTTCAAGATGCAGTGAAAGTTTTTGGGTTGTTTTTTTTTTTGCACTGTATGTTTCAAATGCTTCATTGTCAAACTGGTTAAAAGCCCTTATTTATAAAATGTGTGCGTCTCTTTCAGCTTAACTGAAAAGGCATTAAAATAACTGCAGCTGTGGAAAGAATAATTACAGCGAGATTTTGTCAAGGACTCTCTTGTCTGATGTTGCCATCTGTGACATGGTGAATGCAAAGATCATTTTAAACATAGGCAGTTAATGTAGAGAATAATTTGAGAGCTTTAGATATTTATGGTAAATTATTTAACTTTATTGTTTGGTTTTATGGCCTCATTATTCCATGTTGTAAGGATCTCTGCATTTTGTGTTGTTCTGCACTTTGATTTTCACTTTGTGACGGAAAAGTACACTGCAGTAAAAGTAACACTTCACATGTTTCAGAAATGTTTCAGGGAGGCATCATATTAATCAGATTATTTTCATGCTCTTCAATATCATCCTTGATGCCCTTTTTAAAAAATCTTTAGAGAAAGATCTTGTTATTGACCAGGTGTTAATAGTCAGTCCTTCAAGCATGGGCAGTGACAGGCGCTTGTAAACACCACATTTTCGCATTAATTTTCTCCTGTCTCTTAGAATATTGTTTTTGAGACTCCCACTAAGAGGACACTGCTGCATTATTTCCTTCAACAACCCCCTAACTGCCAAATTAAGAACAGACTGTCGCACTGGAAATGAGTAATTGGCTGCCAGAGACACAGAAAAAGGGGACTTGGCTTTACTGTTAGTCACTGCTCTGTAAATGGGGCTTACGCTGGAGCGGAGTCGATTATGCTCATTAATCAAATTAGGGCCCGAGCAGCCCGTGGGGCCGGCTCCTGCACAGGGCGCCGGGCGCTGCCGTGCTCCCGGGCCCCTCCGTC
>NW_009230882.1:0-245 GCF_000690835.1 Fulmarus glacialis
GGTGCGGAGCCCGAAACGTGAATCTCTGCTGCCCTCTCCTGTTAGCTCTGCCCGGGCACCGGCCCCCCGCCCCGGGCTTCGGGGTGCTCCTAGGCGCGTTTCTAGCCCTGGCTGGCAAACCGAAGCCGGGGGAGCTAGCTGGAGGCGACTTGCAAAGGGAATTTCCCCATATGCGATAACCGCGGTTATTAAGGCTGCCGCGCATTTGAAAGCCCACCGGCGGGGCGGGTTTCACGGGCGCAGCC
>NW_009230882.1:280-1312 GCF_000690835.1 Fulmarus glacialis
GGCCGCGGAGAAAGGCGGCCTGGCTCCTGCCAACTGCTGGGTTTGGCGCTTTCCCGTTACTTTATTTGTATGCTTTAGGGGTTTTTAACATCGCTTGCAATCTCAAAGCAGAAAGTTATTTCCAGTAAAGAAAACTTATTTAAGAAGCATCAGCATAGGACCCTTCCAAAATGCCAAACAAGCAGGTACTGATAATTTTAAAATGTCTTTTCCCCTCCTAAAATACTATGTTATTGGGAGATGTGGTAAAACTGCACCTTCGATTAGGAACAGTTTTCTGGCCAAAATGTAACCGGCTGGAGGTTTTTGACCAGCTCAGTTAATGGCCAGTGCCCTGCAGATGCCTTCAGCACAGCTGCTGCCTTTGTGTTTTCCAGAAAACAGTATCTTTAAACTCTCCAAACTTTTGCCCCTCTTACTTTGGGGTTTCTGCTACCTCATGGGGAAAAAAAAAAAAAATCAGGAAAATGACCGTTTTTGGTGAATAAAGGCATTAACGAAAAGAAACTCCATGTACTTTAAAAGCCCCCTTGCTGCTGGAGAAGTGTTTCGGGAGAGTCCTCAACATGTGCATCCCCATACAAATAAGGGAAAAAGGTCTTTATTGCAGTCTGGGCATTTATAATGTGAATATCTCAAAAAAAAAAAAAAAGGGCGAGCCCGGATGAAGCTTGGAAGGTTGGCGGTGTTTCTGTTCATGTGTGCGCACTGAGACCCCCGCTCCTGCCGTCGGCGTGTGGTGTATTACCTACGTGGGTCCTGCCTGGACCGTGCCAGGGATGGATGCAGCTGCCCGTTCCTCAGCCCTGCTCGCGGGCAGGTCGCTGACGCCTTCCAGGGTGTTTTGCTGCTGTTTTATCCCCAGAATACCTGGATGGTATACAATACCTGAATGCCTTTTTGCTCCCCGGTGGGTGAGGAGGTGGCGTTATCTCTGTTCATAGGGAGAGGTGGAGGTCGGGGCTCCGTGTGTCCCCCAATGTCAGCGGCAGAGCTCGGGCGGGGAGCTGGGTTGAGCAGGTATTTGTTTAC
>NW_009230883.1:0-6324 GCF_000690835.1 Fulmarus glacialis
GGGGGCGGGGGGAGGGCAGTATTTTGTCCCTAATGTAGCACATTATGCAGACATACAAATTCTAGTGACAACTATTGGGAAAAGCAGCAGGAGAAGAATGTGCGAGATTGCTGGTTGGCACAAAAATAAAATGACTTTGCAAGTGCTCTGTGACTCCTCCCACTAAGATCCAAAGTTCTGCAGAAAAAGATTGAGGTGGCAAAGGTCAGAAGACATTAAACCACACACACTTGTCAAAGCAGATAAACTTTCAAGTTTGGGTATTAAAATAGTGGGGAAATACAGTCACAATCCTCAAGGAGTAGAATTTGAAATAAATGAAACAAGTGAAACATTCTCTAAACAAAACTCTACAAGCTGAATCACCCGAACTCTACAAGCTGAATCACCCGTTCCTAATGGATGTCCAAAAGATAAAAGAATGCCCTGAAAGCTATTAAGAGCAAACCTTCATCAGAATGTAAAGATGGAAAATCTACATACGATGGGACTTCTTTCAAAAAGGCATATATACAATCCTGAGTTTCACAAATTTTCAATTATCTAGTACCCACAGGAGGACTGAAAAAGTAACCCTGAAATAAACAATGCCAGCTGGAGATTGAGATGCGTTAAAATATCTGAAATATTAATAACACAACACTGTGTAATGCAATTTGCCATAAAATACTCAAGTTAACAAATACGGGACCAAGTTTTTTCTGTATTTTACCCCTGAGTTATTCCAAAAGCTTAGTTCAAGCATATAAAATAAAGAGTAGATTCTACCTCACATATTTGGAAGCAAAATGACTCAACTGGACACACCTGGGAAGTTAACACCTAGAAAGATTTTTGGAACCATAGGTTTTCAAATACAGTTTCCAACTGGATGAAGTTACCACTTTCTTCTGAGATCACTGAGACACGAAAAAAAGAGACTTTCTAGTTGAAACAAGTGTGGAGAAATATATTCCTAAAGATAATTTTGTTTTCTTGTGATTTTGCAAAATCTTCCTTCTGACAGTCCATTCTTAGCCATTGATGGCACCACTCCTCTACACAGTGAAGCACTGCTTTATACAAGATCTGTGTTCTGAAAAGGATAATGCCCCACCCGTTTAACATAGAATCTTTATTACTGGTGGCTTCACTTCATGTTTTATGGTTATACCTATACACTTATTTAAGAAAACAAACTCTTCTCTAAAGTATTATTTAGAAATAATTTTTCTTGGACTTTGCCAGACTGGCACTGCTTGTTCATTTTGCAGTCCTGAGGTCAGAGTAACACAGTGTATTCAGGTGGAAAAGTCCATCATGAGTATTCTTGTCTAATTGTTCAAATTCTCATTCTGACAGCTCTCCCTCTTCTGCCTGAACAGGATGAAGAACGCCTGGTTTTGTTTTCTTAACCAACTTTTGTGCTTTCTACTCTATAGTTCCTTCCTCCCTTCCTTAACTCCAGTACGGAATCTGAAGACAAAAATCTCTCTCTAGTGTAAGGAAAGTACTAGATTATTCATACACAGTTATGCAATTACGCAGCTCATTCATTTCCATATTTCAACCAAACTATGAATATATGAGTTATAAGTATATGTTATAAATAGAACAATAAACATACTAAAAGAATAATATAAAATGAAAATAAATAAAATTTTATCCACAAGCGGGTGATGGCCTTCTAAGCAGTTGTTAACCAATGATTAAAAATTATGCCAAATCTCTCTTAAGTATCAGAAACTTCCTAGTAAAACTTATACTAGCATACAACACAATGTCTCTCTGAACACAAATTTTGTAGGAAGAACTTCAGACTTCCAGAATACTGTAATATCGTTCCAGTGGTATATTGTAATTCTCATGGCAGTATTAACCATCTCCAGAAATATAAAAGGGTTTTGGGTTCGTTTTGTTTTTTACAATATATATCAAAACAAATAAGACAATATAATGTATACCTAGATGTATTTATGTTAACGTCAAACTCAGTACAAACCTTTATTTTAAATAGTTTTTACGTAGGTAACATATACTCTGTATTCCAGAGAGCTGTGCTGAGAAGGAGGTACATTTTCAGTGGCATGGGAAGAAATACAATTTTGGCTGTAGAATAAAGGGCAATTGGGAATTTTGGTTTCCCTCAAAATTCAGAAAGATACAGCTTAGTTTCTATCTCTC
This sequence comes from Fulmarus glacialis, assembly GCF_000690835.1. NCBI lineage: Eukaryota > Metazoa > Chordata > Aves > Procellariiformes > Procellariidae > Fulmarus > Fulmarus glacialis. The sequence goes on from NW_009230883.1 coordinate 2,164, forward strand.
AGAGAACAGCAGAAACTTTTGACAAAGGGAAGGAATTTAATATGATCATTGAATGCAAAACATTCTAAAAATCCCAACATATGTATAATTTTTTATGTATACATATGTGTGTGTATAATTACATATATACTTCAATGGACCAGTTGGCTTTTATCACAGACCTGTTGATTTCAAACAGTGTTTTGCAAGTTTGGATTGAAACATTTTATTAATGCTTTTGTATAGCAAGATTTAAATAGCAACCCACTATTTCACCTCCACCTTCTACTGTATCCATTAGGAATACTATACCATCATATTCAGGCATTTCTTCACTGAATTAGTTAAGAACATTGCGCTTTATCAGTAACCGTTAGCTGTCTGGAGTTAATATCACACAAAGGAAAAAGTTCACACTTAACAGGACTATTCTTTCAGACTTTCTACCTACAAATCGAAAGAGCTATACAACATCAGTCTACTCATAATTTAAAACAAAATACGTAGGAAGTATTTAATTTTCAAAGCACAACTCCCTGCCTCTTTCTGTGTTGTTTTTCTTTTAATTCAAACACGGATTCTGCAGCGAGAGTTATACTCTGTACAGTTAATACTGTAGTCAATTAAATGGAAAACTTGAGCCTGTGCAAAAAGCAGACCTTGTTTCAGGGCTTGCTGCTCCTCTGAAGCTGCATCCCAATGTGTGTTATGCTTTTTCTCTAGTTTCTGCTGACCTTTGCTTTTCTTCTACAGAAATGTGATGTGGTGGAGACCTCACACTCTCATTCAATTATAGATGGAACTAGAACAGAGATTACCTTAAAAGACCTCAGTGTCCTCCGAGTCTCTAACACTGAAATATTTACATTGATTTGCCTCAGGATCTTCCTTTTGGCAAAAACACCATTTATTCCTTTCCCTTCAGGGTTCAAAGAGCACTTCATATGTGTTTTGTTAGCTTTGTATATCATCTTCAAACACCAAGAGTAAGAGCAATAACTATATTGTGGCAAATGCAAGGAAATTCAAAAAGTAAACTTCCCCATCCCACAGGCCAAATATTCTAAAATTACTAAATTCAAAAGAGTTATTTGCTCCTGCTACAGGCAATCCAATTTGAACCAAAGTTATCCTCTATAAAATATACCAAGGGCTCCTGAATGCTAGTTTCTTCGCTAACTCAACTGACAGATATTCTAGCAATGAATTCAAGTAGCAAATCATATCTTGCAACTGACAGCTTTTACAACTGACTCTCTAGCACCAGGGAAATACACGGTTCTATAGTCAGGAATGCTAGACACCTTGAACAGAGCAAACGACAGGTAAAGTCAGAATCTGACCCTACATGACATTAACAAACCATAACTGCCAGACAAGCAAAAATTCAGAAGAAAATTGAATAGTGTCCAACAGGTTAAGTCACCATCATAACATTCCCCTGACCCTGACAAAACAATCTGAAATGCATCTTATGAACTCAGAAACGTAACAGAAAAGAGAAAGGTTAGGAAAGATCATGTAAGTTTATCTTTAAATTACATACATATATAAAAATAAAAATAATGCTTTGCAGGACAGCCAAAAGGGTTGTGTTTTTCAGAAATAGCCTAGAGGATGGAGTTCCCTATTGCAGGCTAATAGAATATGGCATTATTGACTGCCTGGTAGATAAACTGGGGACAACTCTCAGAAAAGTCAAGATGAAAGGACTAAAATGAGGGAAAATGTCTGAAATAGTAAAGACTAAAAATGTATAATGAGAAAGGAATGACTCATTTTTTCAGTACTTCCTCCCCTTTCTCTCCCCCACTTCAGATGATAGAAAATCCTGAAGAGTCATTTCCAGCATTTTTTTCAGATTAACTGTAAGGCCTCAAGGTTTAAAGGCAGGAAGGAAACCAGTTTACAGAAGCTAACAGAGAAATAAAAATATTTTTTAAAACAACACCCCATAAACTGCAGGGTCCATCACAATCAGTGGAAAAGAAATTCACCAAGGATAACGTTTGATGTATTATCTATGATATCTGTGAGAAACTGTATTATTTGTGAGATTAAAATGTTTAGTTAACATTCTTCAGGAGACTTTATGCTTTGTAAGCCTTGCTTTCAAAATAAGTTCCTGCGTTATCAAATAGTTTACCATTTGTGTGATGTATCAGATATCTCCCAATTCTAACGAAACCCAGAATGGTTTATATACAATACAATTACCTCTCTCCCCATCTCCTTTATGTCATTCTGACACTTTTTGTAGTATCTCAGCGATGTACCGTCAAATGTTAGCAAAGGATATTCATATGTTCAAAGCTGATGAGATCACAATTCTGAGTCATACAGCATTACACAGTTCCAAACACCTTTTATTGGAATGCTGTTTCTGCTATAGGTTCAATCCATCTTTCCTTAAAACATGACGAGTCTTGTTTATACTTCTTTATAAATAACACTCATTGACACTCATTATTTGACACTCATTCTAAGACTTCAAGATGCAATTGAAATAACTTTTTTTTTTTTTTAAATGCTAGCGCTTTGGCACTGACATAATTGAGAATGACCTATAGCCTGCATTTAAAAAAAAAAAAAAAATCACCAAAAATTGAACCAACTGACTAAAGTAGGTGTTTTGCTCATATTCTTTTAAGTTTAAATCACTTTCTCAACAACTTTTAATTTCTAACATGATGAATAAAGTATCTTTTGTTTGAAATACAGTAATAGCGCTCCTTCAGCTGACAGAGTTATACACAGCGCATCCTAGAGACTACAATTCATGCTCCTTATCTTTTTCAAATACTGGGGGGAACAGAACATAAAACCAATGTTTACTTTCCTCAGATCTCTTTATATCTCCAAAATGCACAAAAGCATATAACTTATTATTACTATCCTTTCCAAATGACCATTAACATGTGATATAATTTTCATACAGCTTAAAGTATTAGTTTCTACTACATAATGTATCTATGTGTATTATTAACTAAACCAGAATACCACCAAAAAGCTTCAGTCAAGACTAAACAAGTACTTGCACACTTGGACACATTCCCCTTATTCTTCTTCTAGCTCAGTACTTACCAAGCTTTTTCAGATTTAAAAATCCCATGGTAAAAAAAAAAAAAAAAAAAAAAAAAAAGGTTAAAAGTAATTACATTCCCCATTCACCCTTAAACACTTTTGGTTATTCCTTCCTCAAAATTTCCTTGGATATCTACAGTATTATGACCACCTCGTTATCTCTTTCCACTCCACACCACAGAGCTAAGTAGCCTTTCCTCATCATCAGTAACAGCAGCACAAAAGCCAACACACACCCTTCTGGCATGGCTTATTCACTGTTTCACACCACCTATATACCATCATTCCTCAGCAGAGGAGTCCTGCAATTTTAGCCTCCTCCCATTTGACAGGAACATTTTATTTTCAAAGTAGGAAAAAAAAAATAATACTGATGTACTTTTGCGTCATTATACTTTCATCTTCAGATAATGAAGTTTTGCTCTATAATGAATGTTTAATCTATTCCACACTTTTAAATGATTAAGCACTTTGCCTTTTTTTAAAAAAAAAAAAAGTAAAGAAGAAATATTTTGCACTTACCTAAATTGCCATCAATGTACATGAGTTTAAATGAAGAAAACAGTGAAAACATCCAAAATAAAGTAAAAATCGACAAGTATGCATGCAGGTCTTAAGACAGAAGTATTAAAAAAAAGCTGAAGAAAGCAGGAAACAACAGAACAGTGAAAAACAGAAAATAAGGTGAATGAATGTGCTGAACATACTGGCTTTAAAATACCTTAAAAGACATTTTCACTGGTCATAAATACTATATTACAAATTCAAGTTGAAAATATTTAAATTTATTATTTTTTCTTGACAAGAGACATAATTAGTAAAAAAAAAAATCAGGTAATTTTTTTTGTTACCCTTATTAAATTAATTTACTAATGTGATAACATACCTCAGGAAGCATAGTAAAACATGAACAGAACATTTTAATTTCTCAGGTTACTAGCTTTACCTTTTGCGTGTAACCTTGTGCTTCATAAATATTCACAATAAGCTTCAACATTTGTAGTGTTGCACACATTTGCACAGAGACAATGAGACAGGCTGAAAGGTATTTATACCCCAAAAAACTCCTCTGACCACTTCTGGTATTTAGGAATAATG
>NW_009230883.1:6382-6707 GCF_000690835.1 Fulmarus glacialis
AGTGTATACTTTGATGAATATTAAGGAAGAAAATATCTATCTGGGAACTCAAACTGAAGACCCAATTGCTGGCAACCCCCTACATATTCCACTAGGGTCAAACCTCCAGAATTTCAACGGGCATAAACAAAATATCTCAAAAAAAGATGAAGAATAGTCTCAGAAGTGGACAGACAGACTGAGGAGATAACAGATCTTTAACTTCCTTTGACTTGCATTTAGAGGATGCCAGCAGGGTCTAAGCAATGGACTATCTAGTTTGGAAGCAGGCAGGGTTGATCCCAGCCATGGAAACCATTGGGTAATAATAATAATAATAATAGTA
>NW_009230884.1:0-3548 GCF_000690835.1 Fulmarus glacialis
TCTGGGAGACTGCCACCGCGTGAGGGACCGCGGCATGTTGCCCACCGCTGCCGTCGTGCCCTGCTCAGCCCCTGCGGCCACTCGTGGTCCCGCCTGCCTCGTCCCAAACGCCCCGTCCTCACAGCTATGTACGCCCCGAGTAGCTGTGCCTCATAGAATCTGAGTATCTCGAGTTGGAAAGGACCCATAGGGATCACCGAGTCCAACCCCCTGCTCCTCGCAGGACTACCTAAAACTAAACCGTATGACTAAGAGCGTCAGCTGGATGCTCCTTGAACTCCGACAGGCTCGGTGCTGTGATCGCTTCCCTGGGGGGCCTGTTCAGTGACCGACCACCCTCTCAGCGAAGGACCTTTTCCTAATGTCCAGTCTGAACTTCCCCAAGATACGCCTCCAGGTATATCTGCAAATACAGACATACGCACCAAATACCAGTAGTTACTGTGCAGATTTTTTTTTATAGACCTTGAGAAAGATTTGCAAAGGGGAAAAAGAACCACAAAATTCAGAATAGATTTCATGTAGAGCTGCGCCAGGATACAAATCCATGTGGAAACTAAAAAAATGTTCCCACTGAGGATTGCTTTAGCGACTACTAGGAGGTGGAGCGTGAGCAGCCTTGCTCTGGCTGGTTGAGCTCCAAACACAAAGTGAGGCCAGACCCTGTGAGCACCCCCTCAGCCCCTGGGTCTCCTTGGTGGGACTTGCCAGAGAGAGGCAGCTGGGGTTGTCCGGGGAGTGGTGGTAAGCAGAGAAGAAAATGTGCTTTTCTGCAGTCACTTCGTGTGGTAACTACTGAATAGAAGGATTGACACAAGATGATGTAGCCTTTGAAGTTTTGGGATCTTAATGAAAAACCCCCAAGTAAATTCATACATACAAGCTTATCTATTAGGTATGTAATCCCCAGGCAAAGAAAACTGCTACACTAGTCTGTAGCTTGCTACCATGCACCCATATACCATACTTGGGTGATTTCATTTGTTAGGAAATGTAGGAAACAAATGTGGTCCACTGAAACTGAATGGACTGAATCTTGGAGTTTTCCTTCCGCCTTAGACCTAGTCATGTTGATACCAGGATGCCCATTAGTTACATTATCTTCCCCCTAAAGATCAAATTCTGTCATCTTAATTGAATATAAATAAAATAAGTTTCAGAGCCACACTTGCATTATTTTAAATCTCTGCTGTTGCAGTATAATGGACTCGATTTTTCTTTACTTTTGTAATTGCATGAAAAATCTTCTGATGCTTCTCTTCTACTTACAAGGAGTTCTGGTGATCGTCACTTTACTCTCTGACCTTCCAGTACAGACTTTTTGTAATAGACTACTTAGGAGGGACTTACTCTAACGAATAATAGTTTCTACAGCCCTCAATTTGTCCTTCTGAAATTGAAAACTTGTTACATGCATACTTTTGTTTATCTTTCCATAATTCTTATGGTCCCAGCTGGAATTATAACTTATTTAGTAACTGGTAGTTTCATAACGTCATTAGTACCTAACCAAAACCAAATCTTAAACTGTATCACTGTTCTGATGCTGTTCTTTGTTCCTTACCATGTCTGGGAATGCCTGGAATGTGCCTTTAGTGGTAGCGTTTTTCTGTCTGATCTTTTTTTTTTTTTGTGGGAAATGCATGACCAAAGCTGTGTGGTGGTTATCTAACAACAGAGATCTCCTTTTGCACAGTCAAATGTGACCTGGGGCACTGTAATTGTCACTAGTTTCTTGCACCTTCTTCGAAGTAACTGCTATATTTGAACCGCTGGTGCAGTTGGGTATGCTCATCTATGAATTTGTATAAACAGTCTCTCTGTGTTAAAGACTAGAAATAAAAGTTTCTAGGCCCTAGATTCATCTTCTCTCCCACACAAAGATACAGCAAGAATTGCCAATTTGAAGATATGATGCAGTAAGTAATTAAGAAACTTCAGTAAAATATTCTTTAACTAATTATGTGTTTACACTTTCCAAGCACTTTGTGTGGGGCATGCAGCCCCCCACATGGGAAACTTCTCCCGTGTTACATTGCGTAACAATGGGTGGGTCAGGTAACATTATGCATTGTTAAAGCTGCCCGACTGTTCCTGTTCTTCGAGACTTGGCAAAATTTTAACCAGTTGGGATGAAACGTTCTAGACCAGATGTTTACCTCAGGCTATTTTATTTTTTGCTCTTAATTTCTTCTAAAATGATTCATTGTTTCCAAGAAGAAAGCCAGAGAAAAATAACGTAACAATAAAAACATTCTGAGAATTTCTTTTAAAAAGTCTTGTATCCCAGCAGAAGTGTGAAAATTTGATGGATGAGGGGGAAGAGACAACCTTTTTCAGTGCTGTGGCTTTGCTAGCTAGCCTTGTGAAAACCTGCATAAAGTAAACCAAATTATATTATTGTGGAGGGAGTGAAAGTATTCACATGCTCCACACAGATTTACTGGAGTACAGTGAACATCTCTGAAGAGTCCACCTGCCCTGAACATGTGCCAGACTGCATCTGGACAGAAGCTTGCCTTCCAAAATTAAGACAGAATTTAAAACTCTCACATCGCACAACATTAAAATTTAATTCTAGCAATTAAAATTTAATGATGTGGGATGTGAGTGTGTGCTTTCACTTCCCCCTGTGCATGGTGAGGGTAGGTGAGTCTCCCCAGGTGAACTGCAGGAGAGAGGGGAAGGGTCCCAGAGGGAGGAGCGGAAGAAAGAGGCCGCTGGGTGAGGAAAGGCGCCTTGCCGGTGGCTGGGAGGTGGAAGGGAGCACATCAGAGTCTGGTCACAGAGACCAGCCAAAATGGCCACAGGGATGTTGGGGGACGAAAAGGAGGAGGAAGCCGATGCAGGAGCCCCAGGAAACAAAGATGAGGGGAAAGCATAGTGGAAACTGCTGATTATTGCCTGGGGAAAGTGAAAAAAACTTGGGACTGGCTGGACCAGGTGAATGAATTGGGAGTAGGGATGAGAGGAAAGGGCAGGCGGGTGAGTGAGCCTTGGGCCAGGCTGGGAGCCGGGAAGAGACATGACTAGAGAAGAGCCTGAAGCAGTTAAGTTGGGAGACTCTCACGCCGAGGAGAGGAGGCTGCAAAGGGCAGGGCCCGAATGCAGGGAGGCAGAAGCAGAGATTGCACCAACAGCCTCCAGGGCCTGCGGTGGGATGGGGTGGTGGCAGTCCCTGTTTCCCTGCGGTCTTTGAAGCCACAGCAGAGCACTCGGGTCTTTCCTGCGTCATCTGCGTTCACGGGAGACAGGATGATTTTGTCGGTTTGGGGTCCCTGAAAAAGCCGTGCTGTGCAGGGGTTATACTCATGGGTAGCTGTTCTCCCAGGGGGCACTTCCAGATTTGCTGGCCATTGCTGAAAAACCTTTTCAAGCTCTATTTCTAACTAGCCATCCTCCTAAAATCTCCAAATTAAAGGAAAATGTGCACCCCCTATATGGATGCACACTTTTTGCACAATTAAAACCCAAACTTACTATGCCTATAGAGGTGCTTTCCTGGCAAATTAAGTATTAAAAAAAAAAAAAGTGTTTTAACAAATAAT
>NW_009230885.1:0-13361 GCF_000690835.1 Fulmarus glacialis
CGGAGCCCTTCGCCTCGGTGGCTTCGGTGCATGGCAAGTTAGTGACATTATGACTGCAGTCTTCATAAGTTTAGGTAAGTTTGTACCGGATCGTCCTCAAACCAAACCCACTCATTTTGCACAGGCAATGTGATAACTATGACTAGATGCTACGATGATGTCTCCAAGCACTGACTTATTAGATCTGAACCTAAAACTTCATTCTGTATCATAGAACCCTATTTTCTGTGAAAAATCATTTAATCTCACATCCATAAGCAGACACTTTAGACAGACAGACTCCTGCAGACTCAGAGTTATTTAAGAAGTTTCTGCTTGTTTCTCTTAGGAACTGCTTGTCCAACTGCCTGCTCAGTTGCCTAAGAGGAACTAACTGCGTGGGTTTTCTTCAGTCCTGTTCAATAAAAAGTAAACATATTTTGTTTAAGTTGGTTATGAAATTATTTTATTTTGTGTAAGGATGAATAAGAAACACTTGCTAGTGAGTGTGATTGAAACTAATCCAATTTAATTTGACCATGTTTGTTACTTTGTCAGTAAACATTCATGCATTTTGTGAGTCATGCTAAGCAAGTAAGGTAAATCACATTCTATTGCTATTTTTCATGAAGGTATAAAATAGTTGTCTGAGTCATATCAGGCATAACACCTGACATTCTCCCCACATGGCTAAAAAGGACAGTGTTTTTTTCCTACCAGGGTGATCGTGGGACTGCAACAATCACATAGCTTTAAGATTCCCCTTGTATTTCAAAAGAAATGTTGGATAATCTATTATTCTAATTAGACAGCAGCAGCTTCTCTCCTAATAGTTCAATGTGTTCTTTTAGCACTTTTGATAAGAAGATATATGGTAGTGGTACATGGGCAAGAAAAAATTGCTGTACCCAAAATATTTGCCTTCATTATTTTCCTTCCCTTAAACAGTCTAAGAGTTTGATTCTGCATGGTAATAAACAAGCCCTGTTCATTCCTGTGATGATACTGAATAGGCAATATATTTTTCCAGTTTCAGCAGAAATAATTAAGTTTTTATATAAATAGAAGAGCTTTGTGACTGATACTGTCTTTATTGTGGTGGTAGAACCTTGTCTGAAGAATTCTGGTTTGGCAACACTGACAGTTTCTCCTGTCATGTATAACATGGCTACCTGTTTTCAAAGTTTAGCTTTAAACTTATCATTTTGGGATTTTCAGGAATCTCATTAAGTTTTACCACACAAAAGATAGAACACAATGGTTGAATACAGATCATATCCCATTTTAGAGATTGGAAGTCAGGAATAATGAAAGTAAAAGCACAATACAACAGTATTCTGTCAATGAGTGTCTTAAATTTTCCTCCAAACATTTAAAAATTCAAGCTCTTTCTTGTATGTGATACAGATTCAATATACTGTATCTCACTACTATACAATGTCCTGACAGAAAGAAATGCAATGAAGTGTAAAAGATACCGTGCAGATACAGAACCTTTTCTAAAGGAAGAGTCATTGAGTTTCTGTAAAACTTCCCATAAAAATGATCTTATTACTCAGTTTAGCAACAGTTTCCAAGACCCTTCCCTTGAAAAATCACTTGAAATGTACCAATAACAGACGTCATAATCAGTTTGGAATTTTTAAGAACAGGATTTTAAATTAAATAAGTACACATACTGAAAACCTGGAAAAAGAGAATATGCATGCAGTGCCTTAGAAGACATATTCTCTGAGTTCTCAACCAGTGTGCCTCACAATATGCAAGCAGATTTTTCCCTTGCTTTTAAAACATTTATGTGTTTTGCTTTTTTAACCAGAATTAGGGAAAGGTAGAATTCAAGGGCAGTGTAAGTTGAGTACACACATTTGGTATATGTATTCTTTAAAAAATTCCGCTGACCATCTCTCTCATCTGAAGATTGAAATACATGTTAGGTCAAATTGTTTGACTTGCAAGACACATAAGGATTCTCAACCAACTTTTCTCTTGTTGCCCAGTTTCTTGAAGGGTAACAGGAGATTTTTCTGTCCCCTACTTCATAGCTTGTTCCTTAGAAATGGTGGGTGGGACATAAGTTACATTGAGTTACGTTATGTGCTTACAGGAAAAAAAATGCTGCATTTATAAACTATGCCTGCATTTATCATCAGTGATCTTTTTATGCAACTGTTACCAATAATGGATAATAAATTAGTCATATATAGTCCCACTGATGTGAACTAAGGTAGATCTTCACAAAAATTTTTTTATAGTGGTTTGGGGTTTTTTTTATGTTTAACATTTCTTTTCTGCTGGTACAGTTTCTGTAAAGATGCAGCAGTTTAATTGTTCCTCTGCAACGTGTAGTGATATATTTCAATAATTTTCAATCAGAACAAGTCTAAAAACCAGCACTGAACAAGTCCTTGCCAGCTCCATTGCCTTAAATGTGACTAGTAGGTATGATTCTCTTATTACTAGCAGTGCAAGACACAAGTAATATCATGGGAGACTGCCCTCATTCTCAGTACAGAGGTGTATTATCAGTTCAGTTCATGCATTCAAGGAAAGCCGCAGCAAAAGTTCATTGAAGGAAGACATCCTTAGGGCATTCCATATTTCTGTGTATATGCAGATATGATGTAAAGTATATACATTCCTAAAAGCCTAGCAGTGAAAAAAATGTTGGAAATGATTGGTGACTGCTAAGCTTGCTAAGGTAGTTACTCCAATCACAATTAAAGGAATGAAGTGAGCTTAGTGACAGCTCAGGAGCTAAGCCAAACAGGGAGCAAGATGGAGAAGGAATAAGTAAGCAGGGTGCTAGCAAAAAGGCTTTATTTAGAGGTGTTGATTGAATGAAGACTGAATGAAGGACTTGAGAGTACTGCTACAGGTGAGAGTTTGAAAACCTTCAAATTTGAGTTATAGATTAATATTCCTGCACATTCACATCTCAGAGAAGACTTTAATAACAGTAACATAAGATCTGACTGTATATGAGATGGAGGTCTGCTGAGAGGCAGTTGGAAATGGTGTTTGTTCCAGCTAAATGGTGTCAAGGCTACTGCATTCATACATAGCTACTAGAAGTTTGCAAATATGCTCCCTCAGCAAATTTGCAGTTGATACTAAATTAAGAGGAATGGTGTACCTGCTGAAAGAGTCCTTGAGAAAACCGTATATTGGGACCAACAGAACTCTTACGACATTGAATACAGAGATGTGTTAATCTGAGAAGTAGTAACTCCACATATCAGTATAACCTGGATACTGACTGGCTAGCCCTGCTAAACTGGATCTGGGCATTTCAGTACTGAATATGTGCCAGCAGTGTGCTCTCAGTGCAATCAAAACCAAGTAGCAGGCTATGTTAGGATGGGCATGGCCAGAAGTTTGACGAAGGTGCTTCCTCTTTACACAGTGCTTGCCGCAGCAAAAGTACCATGCCCAATTTAGGACCCTCCAGTTCAAGTCTGATGTGAAAAACAGTAGAGCAACCAAAACGGCTGGACACCTGATGTACTGGTCTACTGGTCTCCAAACTTTTTTGATTCTGCACCCGTATCATTACAAATTTTTGAGCATGCACCCTCAATATATGTATATTTATTATTTATAAATTATATGTACGTACTACTGTACTGATATATTATGTACATTATAAAACATGCACAAAAATGGAAATGAGAAAAGGATGAGACAAAGGTGAAATAAATGTTATTTTTTAAATATTAATTTTACCTTATTTAACAATGGTACAAAAAATACTTTCTTCCTAAACCCCAATGTGTTGTCTAGCACACCCACACACCCAAGTTTAGAGACCACTGACCTAGAGCACAGAAGAAGACGATGAGGGAGCTTGGCTTGTTTACTCCAATGAAGAGGAGACCAAGGGAAGCATTTTAACGATAGCCTTTGCTTACTTGAAGAAGGGTTACACGGCTGAGGAAATAAACTCTTCTCCACAGGGGCAGATGGTATAATAAAGGGCAGTTCCACAACTTGTAGCCCGGGAGAACGAGGCTTTTGTTAGAAAGCAATTCTTCACCATGGGATATGTGCAGGACTGGCATGGTCACCAGAGAGGCTCTTTAAACTCCACACCTCAAAGCTGTCAAGATTTGGCCAGGAAAAACCATAGCTGACCTGAACTAATATTGGGGATAGCCCTGCTTCAGGTTAGGCTAGATGATCCCCAGAAGTCTCTTTAAACTAACATTTCTATAATTCAGTGCCTTTAATTTTAAAGAAAAAAAAAAGTGAGATAAAGCTTAATGAATATGTAGAGCTACTGTCCAGTTTGGTTCACCAGTGTTTGTGTGTGTCTTACACAAGATTTTGCTGGCTTTGACCAAAAGTCCATATCTAGCTCTTTGCAGCCATGTCCAGTACAGGTATCTCAGATATCTAGAGAAGAACTAGGAACAGGGAAAGAAAGTAGTGGTACTTTTCTTAATGAAGTCATCTTCAGTGATTTGTAACTTGGAGACTTTCTGAATTAAAAGTGTTACCTGTGTGCTTTATAAACTCTGCCTAGTAATATGTGTCTATCTATAAATCTATGGAAATTTGCTATTGTTCATAGTTTAGGATTTTGCAAGGCCTTTTTATAGCAATGCCTCCTAACAAATAAAGGTGAATGTATAATTTTTTAAGCAAACAAAATCCCATTAGCTGTTAAGATTTTTTTTTCCTCTTCATTTGTTCTACCAGAAGAGGAGTCTGAATTGGGTATTAAGATACTGTTTTTTAATCCTATGCTATTTTATTCTTTTTTGAATATTGATATATACTTTTTTATAAGGATAGAGGAGTATCTAGGGCTTACTGTAAATATCTGCTGGCAGCTATGCAGGAATACCAGTTGCCAAATATGCAAACTGTTCTTTTATAACTTGGAACAATTTTCTTGGTAAGGGAATGGGAAGCTATAGTCACACACTTTTTGCTTATATAGGTATGGCTGTATGAACATTTCCTGAAAAGAGGAAAGAAGAAATGTTGTACATTTTTGCTGATAGGATATCAGAAAGTTATGTAATGCTGAGCTTTCAAAAGAAATGATAAAAAAAAGAGGATCAAAACGCAATTTCCATTTTTGTGAGTGATTCCACTTTGTCTGCTTTAAAGCTACATGGAAAGCAATATGTATTTAAATTTTCCATGAAATAGATTTTTGCTCAGAAATTTTAGTTTTAAAGATGTTTTGTTAGCATTTCATTTAGAGTATTATCTTCTAGGCTTATAATCTACATTTTGTATTAGCCTTTTTTTTGACAGTAGATACTATCATATACACCTGATAAAATTTCCTTTCTGCTTTTGTTTGTCTGTAGCTAATTGTAATTATTACTGTATTTGATATCTTTCTACATACTGAAGTTCTCAGAAACCTTAAGTCCTCATTCCATAGTCTTTTATAGATTGAAATACAGCTACCGATAAGAATTATAAATAAGAGATCCTGTTTCTTTCACCTGAAGGACTGTGAAATACTTAGGTTTAAATACATGTGCAGTATATGACTGAACTTCAAAATTAAGTATAATGCAAAGATCAATGTAGCATTTCTAAGCTGTGGGTTTGCATTGCTCAGAGGAAGGATTATATTTTCCCTAATACATTTTAAGGGGCCTAAGAATAAAGCAAGTTTATTTCCTTTTTCTTCATTATAAAGGAAAGTTTATCTTCAATAGCTTTACCATACTTCTTTTACACAGCTTTTGGTAACTTACACAACTTAGGTGGTTCTCCTGCTTTATACATATTAGCCTAAAAAATCAGAAACAGTTGCATTTGCTATTGTGAGCTAACTTTCAAAATCCAGTTGTGAAAGTAGAAATGCTGAATTTTAAGAATGAAAAATTTATAAGGAAATTGGACACTAGAAAACCTGCCACATGTATCTTTAATAAAAAGTTAGCTCAGTTTGAACATTAACAAAAAGATTAATTCATTTAGTCAGTTATACAAATTTGCCAGATTGTGACAGCGACCTCTGTAAACCAGCTCCATCAGGCACCTCTGACAGTTTATTACAAATATGTGTGCATGCTTGTATCTATAACAATTGGCCACAGTACTCTGATAGCATGCAAAGAAATTAATGAAAATATCAAATGAAACAAACTCAGGGTATGCAGGGAGAGTACAAAGCCTAAATGGAATAAAGAGACAAAACTTTCCTGCAATATACTCCCAGGTTTTCCTTTTTTTTTTTTTTTTCTTTCCTATTTGATGGCAGAAGTCATTTGAGTCAGTTCCCAAGCAGGTCATATCTTTCCACTAAGAAAATGTTGACCTTAAAAGACGGCTTAAGGGAAGGAGTGACTCAGCCTACGATGGAAAATTAGGGGAGAAAAAACCATACATTTCTACAGAAAAAATGTGGAACAGGTAATCACTATTTAAATCAGATTTTCATTGCTCACTCAGTCAGCCTATGGTTTAGTGCATTTGCAGTTTATACAGACAGGCTCCACCTGCATTGCAGTTCTTCTTAAAAAAAGTACCATCAGCTAAGATTTTAACATTTCTAAGCATATGTTTATTATACGAATTGGTCTGAATTCTGCTTTGCCAGCAGCAATTGCTTTTGTCAGTTGTGTAATGTGACATATGCATCTTAAGATGAATGGTTCAGATAGATATTGTTTAGTCTATTTATTCATGGCAATCTACTGAACATTGGAGTAACTCTATGGGGCCTTTAGCTACCAACAGGTAGCTAAACTGTTCTGTTAGCTATTGGGAGAGAAAGGAAAGAGCCAGCAGCCACCTGTCAGTGTAGTAAACCAGGTGTGTGCGCCTCTGTGTGTCATAACAATCCTCCTGGCAGGCAACAGAAAGTAAAGCAGGATGTGGTTTTCAGGGACAGGGTCTGACGAATTTAAACTCTCCCTGCTTCTTCCCCAGAAAGGATCTAGGACATCTGGAGACATTTTTATCACTTGCAAAAGTTCTTGCTAATTGAGTTCCAGACTGTTTTTCCACTGTTGTAAATGAAGAGGGAAATGTGAACTGGGAGAGGTCTGCTTTTCACATGGTGAACACAAATGTGGAAGCAAAAAGCTGTTTGTAGTTAACTTATGTCATGACTCATACTCATGAGGAGTATGAATGTGCTCAGATTGTTGAAAAAACTTTACATGCGCAAATTAGGTGGAGAAAATGCTAAGAATTAGTATTTGAAATACCTGTTGTATTTGTCCTCAGTCTACTTACCCTGTGACTGAAAGCTGGCTATAGAAGGGAAATAGGAAAACATTGATCCAGGAAAAATAAGTAGATAAGAGCATCTAGTTCCTGAAACCTTATTTTTCCAGGAAAAATTATGGAAAATTTTGCTTTTTCCTGAATATTTTCACAGCAGTTTAAAGGATAAAGCGGTATTAACTGATAATTTGTTACAGATGTTTGAAACTACAAGTAAAAGAAATGAGAATAACTTAAGACTTTTAGGTTTGTTCTACTCTATTCCTTCCTCTCCCATAGTTGGCTTTGTTTTTCTCCTTATCCGAGTGAGATGTCTCCAAAATCCAACTTTCTTAGCTTAAGATACAGCAGCAAGTTTTTACAGATTTTTAGGGCTTTGGGAGAGTTTGTTTGTTGTTTTTTTGTTGTTGTTGTTGAGTATTAGTTGGCCTGGCTGACCTGTATTTTTGCTTTTGTGTATGCGTATGTATATGAAGGGAAATATAAAGATTGTTGGTTTTATGTGATAAAAAGCTTCAGGACAGACAAATTCTTAATGAATAAAAGTACGAAATGCAGTCCTGTCAGCTGCATTATCCCTTCACTTTTCTTTTTTCCTTCCCCCCCCCCCACCCCCCCCCAAAATCATGTGAGGTTAGACTAGACTTTGTCTTGAACTTTCTTTTTCACAATGCATGGATAATTGCTATTGAGGAAATATGGGGCTCACATGCCGGGGAGAATCTGGTGACCAAGCGTGCTGTGCAACTTCAAAGAACTGCAGCAGTTGTTTTCATGAAATTGCTGTATTTCTCCAATTTTTTGATTGTCTTTCTGTTCTGGAAGCAGCTCTTAGAGCATGAGGCTAGTACTAATTACGCTTCTAGTTATATAGTCATACTAACTAATTAACTCACTTGTCATTATTTGTGCATCTATAGTTTGCCACTATGGGAGAAGTCTTGCCATGTGAACCAGAAGAATATAATTCCTGTGTTTGTGTGGTAGAAAAGCAAACATACGCTTATTGCGTATGTCTGTAAACTAAATGACCTGGGACTGTGCCCTGGCCCTGAGGTCAAGTAACATTTTAACATGTCTGATCTAAACTAGCAGGCATACATCCTTGCTCAAAACATATCCCGTGCAATTCTCTGCCTCTGGCCTGTATATGTCCATATTTCTGTATCATGACAGGTCTTGGTTGCCTACTACAGCTGTGACATCACATGGTCATTTCTTACATCCTCCCTGCTTCATGATTTGGATTGCCTTATGTTTTACAGACTCACTCTGGAGAACCAAAGGTTCCCTGCTGGAAGTTAGTGGAAGAAGCCTACTTTTATCCACATTTCTGTGCTACCTCTGCTGTATTCTGAACTTGTGCTACCTGAGGCCCTGAATGATTGCCTTCTCACCCTACTATGCTGAACAAAGCCCAGGAGTCTCCACCGTGCCATGCATACCTGTAATCCACTGTATCAGCACTTATGCACAGGACATGATACCCTGCTCTGTGGCATAGCGGGTTGCTACGCACATGTAATTTTTGACAGATGCTGCTCTATCTGCTGCAGTTGCTATGGGAGAATGTCTTCTTGTTGCAGTGAATGGCAGATTCATGCCACCCTCTCTTCCTGGGTCTGTCTACGGTCAGCAAGATTCTGACCCCAAGACATGTACATGTCACTCCCTTCACTCTGTCCTATTTGCAGCAAAAGAGCAGTTTTCACTCACCAGAATCTGACTTCAGGCCTGATCCCACTCCCACGCTAGACTCTCCCTCACTTGGGATCTTCTGAACAGAGGCAGTGCCTCTCATGGTGTATGATGAATCTGAAAAGAGAGCCTGGAATTGTTGGCTTGGCAGTCTCAAGTGGAGAGAATCCATCAAGGACTTACATCTTCCCTTCTCAACATAGTCTTACTAACGTAGACAGCAGTGCTGAGCTGCACTAGAGCAGTGGGTCAGGTTGCGTACCTCCATGTGGCTAATCCCAACACTGTGGTGGAGTGTTAAGAGCCACCATGCCTCCCTCCAGGCTTCTTCCTACTTGATATTAACAGTGAGAGACTCTTGGCCTATGCCAAACCTCCTCAACTTTTGCCCAGTTCTATAAAAGAATCCATAAGGACTCAATCCTTGGGTGTCTTCTCTTTGATTCTTACACAGGAAATAATGAACACCTTAACTATGACATTTTAGACATCTCAGTCAGCCCGGACAATTTAACTTTGGGGGCATGCCAAATAGGTATGGCATTACCTGTACCGCCTACCACGGATATTCCCTGGTCTGGGTTAATCCTCAGACCTTTCTGTGCATTGAGTGGGAGAGTGCTGTTAGGTGGGAACAGGCTAAAACTGTACTAAGAACCATGTTGACTGTCAGTATAGGTAGTAGCTGAACATCAGTAAACACACTTTGGCATTGTTTAATTTACTCATTTGGACTTAGTTGATGGGGAAAAACTTCTCAGGAAGGAATGAGAACTTCTGTTTAAAAATCATCAACCTGGAACTTTTTCTCCAGAAATAACTTCTTGGAAGCCTCTAAAATTATAGTCTGCTTTGCTTTTGCTGAACCATCTCACTGAGGAACTGTGGTAATACCTGGCTTTCAGTTGCATTTGATCTTAGTTTTGTATGAGTCCTGAGTATAGTTTGAGAAATATACTCAAAATGCTATTAATGTTGGATAAGGTGTAATAAAATACTTTGCTCCTATCAGTTGCATATATTAGCATTGATCCCAAAATGACACTGGAATACCTTTAGAGCAAATAAGGCATAAATACAGCCTTTGAGTGCTTTAACTCTGAAAGCTTCAAGAAGTTGGAAAAGTGCTTTCTTGTCTAACTGTTCATCTAATGAAATGTTCATCTTCTATCTTTTATTCATTTGCTTTTATTCATTTGATGGGGCGAATTGCAGAGCCATTTGTGTGTAAGTGCTATTCATTTCAATTTTAAATATGTCTCCTCAAGCAAGCACAAGAAAGCGTCCACTGGCTAACATGTAGATTGTGATTGCTATGGGAGTTCTTTGGCTTTATAAAAATTTTTTAAAAGACAGAACTGCTATTTGGCTGACATGAATTAAATGATACAAATTTAATGAAACAGCATACACTAAAGTGTGTGCTGAATTAGTTTGTCCTGCTTATAGTGGGTTGCGCAATTATGCAATTTTATGTAGGGGAACGTATAGACTTGCTAGGCTGAGTTCCTCTTTCTAACCCCTCCCACCCGCTCTAGAACAAATGCAGGGTACAGACTTCAACAGTTTGATGTAAGTGAGGCTCATCTGAGCCAAAGGAAAACAGAAGCATGCAGAACAAATAGCAATAAGGTGCCTCATATATAAATAGCAATAAAAAACCTATCTCATTAAATAAATGAGAGGCTGTTAATATGAGATTTGAAGTGTGTCCCTTAAAACATTCCAAGCATGTTACAAGGTAGCAGTCCATTTTGTGACTGTGTTTTTTACTTAAATATTGCTATGAAGTAAAGTACCTGTTGACAGTAGGCTTCTCTGATCCTGTTTCTAGGGAGTTTAGTTATAATCTGTTACTGGAATTTGTCACAGCTGTCTTGCTTCTTCATCCACAAATCATCATAGTTCTCTGTTCTTAAGCTACAAAGAAAGTATTCTTTCAGTGTGACCTCTTCTTGGTTTTTATTCGCTTTGTGATCTCTTAAAACTAGGAACAATAAATTTGATTGTGTGCATCAAAATATTTTGTAGTGAACTGAGAGAATGAAATTGGAAAAAAAACATTTTGGAGGCTAATACCCTTTTGGAACATTTGCTTAGGATGAGACTACTCCTTCCCAGATCACATAACTCTAAGCCAGGTGGACGTGCTCTTTGCAGGTTAGCTATGCTCCCAGGTAGAGCCTGACTGTCCCTTCTACTTAGGATAGTGCATAGTGGAAAAATTTCCACTCTTTCGGAAGTTATGCTGTTGTAAATGAAAGGAGAAACAAGCCCTGTATCCTCTCCTAGTGCTGGCAAAATGTATACAGTATGGCCAAGAGTAATTGTTGAAAGACTTTCCTAATGAATGGTCGCATGGGAAAAGCTTTTGATGGTTCTCTGCAGGATCAGCACATTAATGCTGAGGACAAGCTTGACAGGGCTGGGGGATGGATGAGTGGTCCTAAAGTTCTGCTTCATCAGTCACAAAAACAATTATTGCTCTCAGAAGCTGATGATAGTCTGAGTGGTTATTTTGTTCCCATTTCATATTACTCAAAGCTGTTTGTTTCACAAAAAGAGGAAAAAACCTCCTAGGCCTTTCACAAGACCTGACTTTTACAAGTGTTGCGCTTCCCCCATTCATAGAAGCAGGAGCCTCTGACTAAGCATTGGGGCAGCGCAGGCCAGGGTCAGAAATTTCAGCCATGAACAATAATCGATTTTAAGCCAAACAGAAAGTTTGTGTACCTTTCAGGCAAGGTTTGAGGATTCAGTTTAAGTGCATTGTTTTCAAGTAAAGATGGTAGCTACTTAATATTTCTATTTATTTTTCGGGTTGCTTTTTTAAATGTTATTTTACATTGACAGCCTATGTTTCTCCTTTAAAGCAGTATCTACATGATAACTTAAGAATGTAAGTATTGTTTATTATTACTTTTTGAAATTCTTCGGAGCAAGACACCTCAAAATCATTTGAGTTGACTTTTGAACTTTAAGTGTAACCATAAATATCTATTTGACTTCCATGTACTGGTAAGGCTAACTATAGGAAAATGTTCTAGTTGAGAGGCACAAAAACTGACAAGATTTTAACCTACCCATTAATAATTTTTATTTTATCTTAAATTTTATCTTAAATTTTATCTTGATAATGAGTGAAAGAGAAGCAAAGAGTCAGTTTCTGAACTGAATGTAATAGCATCTGTTTTGGTTTCGTTTTTTTTTTTTTCCAGTTTACTGCATTAGTTAGACAGCAAGAAACTGTATTTATTTAGGCTGTTTAGATGCTTGCATCATATGTTGTTCTAATCTACAAAAGGATACGGAGTATAAGATCTTGTGAAAGATAAATTGCATTGAAGAATGCTAAGTAGTTATGAAAGGGAAGAGAGGGAGTTTTACCTCCCTGAGAAAAAGATTGCTTTTTAGGGGGTGAAATACAGGTGAGCACTCCTAATATAACAAATGTATAATCAATTATGGCAGATAAACAATTTAATTAAAAAGAGGACAGACACCCTCTACCTAAGGGGAAAAAAAAAAGAAAAAAAAAAAGATTTTTGTAGTGAATGATTAGCAGTGTAAAGCCTCTGAAAGATCTGTAGTGGAGATTATTTCCAACTTCCCCAAAGCAAAGATGCCTACACAGAGGCAGAAACCTTTGCCACCTTTACAGGAAGGGAAGAGGCATCTCTGTTGTAACTTCAGTTAAGCTGTGAAGGTTGTTTTGTTTCTTTGCTTAAGAGCTTTATAAATATTTTGAACAATGCTGTATTGGATATTACAGATGAATGCTTGTTATGTGCCATTTGTCTTAACCTGGGTTTATGTGTAATTTAAAGTAACTGGATTACAGAATTATTATCATGCAAGGATTTGATGATTTTGAAACGTAGGACCTGCGGCAATAGAGTGCATTTCCATTTGATACAATCCCGAGATATATCATCACAAAACGCCTGAAAAGTCAAGTAATCTTCAGGCAACTGTTGGTAACCTTGAAGGCTGCTGGTATACAATAATAGCATCGGGTAAACACTTGAACCCCCAGATCACAAGAAGAGAGTCCCAAAAGCGTACTCCTAAGTACCAGTTTTAGAGAATTAGTTCTAAAACTTTTTGAAAAATACAGTAATACAAGCACTCCACAGTTCCTGGGAATTTCTAATTTGAAAAGTTCAAAAGGCCTTATGGTTTTATGGTCATTTATACTGCCATGGACATCAATAGCATACTTTAAAAAAATCACAGTTTGCAAAGATCTGTGGGTAGTAGCTAAATATACACAGAATATTTTGCTGAAGTAGTGTTCCATGCCTGATTTAAAGGAAATTCATGGATGTTTCTAACTGTTCCTTCCCCCTCTGAACTTTGGCAAGACACAAACATAATTTTGAAGATAATATTAGCTAGTGTTGTTGCAGTCTTCGAAGCCACCGAGGCGAAGGGCTCCGGAGCAGAGGCTCACGCCGGGGAACCCTTCCTAAAGCGGCAAA
>NW_009230886.1:0-3428 GCF_000690835.1 Fulmarus glacialis
ACAGAAGCTCGTTGAGGGTTGTCCATGACAGCTGGGTGAGGACATGGGAGTGCTGCCATCCTCGAATCGTGGTTGTCCCAGAGGGGCCCTGCAATCTGCTGGACCCAGCGTGTGGGAGCTGGGTGTATTTTCCTTGAGCTCAGGTGAAGCAGCCTTTCCCTGGGCACAATCTGGTGATGGAGGTGTCCTCTAGGAAAACCCTTCCCATATACAAGGGGTGACACCTGGGCCTCTGGGTGTCTGCCAGCTGACCTGACACCAGGCAGGCAGCACAGGGTCTTTGGAGCGTTGCATTGGATAGAAGAGTTACCCATCCCATGCTGCTGTCAGCATGAGCCTGTCCTACTTTTGTGATGGTATCTCATTTCTGGAATGCCGCGGACGTGTCACCCCTTTCTGGCTGGCAAAGGGCAGCCCTTTCATGGAGTCTAATGGCCATCTCCAAGGAGTGAGCTTCTCAGAGGGCGCAGCTGCTGATGGTGCCGCTGCAGGAACTGGGACAGGGCCAGCCAAGCCTTGTGGTGGGGATGCTGCCCCACCAGGGAAGCACTAGAGAAAGCTGGGTCTGAGCTGAACTGACATACCACTTGGCAGTGCTGCATGTGTGGATGGATGTGCTTTCCTCCTCCCCTGGCTCTGTACATCCTGCTGGGTTTTTGCTGTCTTGTCTCAGCACCCACACATACCTCTGCGGGTGGAGCCTGCTGAGCCCAGACCGAAGTGAGATTGCGCAGTCGCGTAGAGTGACAGGCCGTCCCCCTCAGAGCCATGTACGTGGGGGGACAGCGGAGCATCAGGCAGCACAGACGTAGACAGGAGGTCCTCAGGCCCACTAGTCAGGGGACTCCTGGACAGCACATCAGGGCAGCGTAATATGGGCTGTAAGCACTGTCCCCCTCAGGCACCTGGTGAAGAGCCCCTCCCTGTAGCAGTCCTTGCTGCTGTTCTCCCAGGGCACCCGTGGGAAAAGCTGCCATCTCTCCATGCCCATGCCAGCCAGGGCACCAGCACCAAACTGGGGCAGGCTCACGCTCCATAGCCTCCTGTTGCTCCTCCTTCCCCTTCAGCTCAGCTGAGCAGCTCTACCTAACCAACAGCATGTTAAAAAACCCCAAATCCTGCCCATCCCTCCTTCCAGTCACTGCCTGCCCCTGCCCAAGCCTTGCTTCCATAGAGCTGTGGACTTTTCTTTCCCTGTGAAATGTTTGGACCAGAATATTTGGGACACCTGCCAGGGCAGCTATGGACATGGCTCCAGACCATGCAAGGGGAACATAAATCCTGGTAAGGATCCTTGAGGAAGGGCCAAGGGTGTGGGGGGGATCCCAGGAGGGGCAGGCACCCACCACAGCACCCTTCCTCCACGGAAGCACAGCAGAGATGGCAAAGATGGGGCTGGCAGGTGGGAGCCGTCCTATCACAGGCACTGCTTTCCCTGGAGGGAAGGCTAGGAAAAAGGGAAGGGTTCATGGCCCCGCTGCCCTCAAGCTGGCCCTGCATGCTTATGTCCATGCCGATCACCTGCTCTGTCCCCAGACCCTCCCTGGAAGCCCTACTGTCCGTGTCCCACCCCGGCACAAGACACGCTTGCTGTCCTCCAGCCCTGGCCCCGAGGCACCTGCCCCATACCAGCCCTGTGGGCTGCAGGGCCTCATCCTGCGCTCCAGGGACAGAGCAGGCTTTGCCATCGCCCTCACCACTCTCTGGGGCTTCTCCCAGGGAAAGGTCAGAGCGATGTTCAGGGCCAGAGCAGGCTTTGCCATCGCCCTCACCACTCTCTGGGGCTTCTCCCAGGGAAAGGTCAGAGCGATGTTCAGGGCCAGAGCAGGTGCGGAGGCGACCAGGGCTGGCCCTGCTGCACTCCTGCAGCCATCACAGCCCCTGTCCTAGGTGAAGCCATGTGAGACCCGTCTGTCCTCCAGGCTGGTGGCCACACAGACCCTGAGTATCAGCTGGTCAGGTGTGGGATGAGCATGGGGATAGGCTGGGGCCACGTGAGGAGTAATCACGTCAGCCTGGGCATATGCCTTCCCTGCTCTGGGGTGCAAGCCCCTGTACAGAGGAGGAGCAGAGAAGCTCTGTGTCCTTCTAGGGTTTCTGCTCTATGTGCATCCACGGCTTTGCACTTGGAAGGTGCATCCAGAGGATCCATGCTCCTGCTGCCCGTGGGCACTGCATCCAGCTTCAAAACCAGCTCTGAAAGCTCAGGCTTTCTGGGCAACGGCTGGTTTGGACCTACAGTACACTGCAGGATGGGTTTGAGGGGAACTGAGAGGTGGGAGGCTGGTCCTGCCCATGCCATGGGGCAGAGCAGCTCTCCTCTCCAACTACCACTGTGCCTGAAGGCAGGCAAGCAGCTCTGAGGAGCAGAGGGCTGCCAGGAGCAGACAGTGCTGAGCCCATGGCCCTCTCCTAAGCCAAAGGACAGCAAGGCAAGAGCAGGATCTGGGAGGAGCAGTTAGGAGCTGGGCCCCAAGGCACCCGGGGGAGCCCCAGGGTGTCTGCACGCCTAGGAACAGGGCTCCCCCCTAGCACCGCTCCATACAGTGAATGCTCTGTCAAGTCTTCTCCATCCCATGGCAGCTGCCTCCCCTAGCACCCCAGAGAGACATGCCTGTGCCATGGCATTCCAGGAGGGAGCTGGGATGACGGTGGGGGCAAAGGGGATGTGAGAAACCTCCTGTAGTTGCATTCAGGTGCTGCAGGGTGGAAGAAGATTTAAAAAAACCAACCCAGCCTGCTCCAGCTGTCCCCTGGCTCGGTACATCGGGGCAGTGGCTTGTGCCAGGCAGGCAGAGCTGGGGGGGGGCTCAGGAGGGGCAGAGCCAAGAAAGGGGAAACAAGGGCATGTGGAAGTCTCAGTGGCCCAGAGCCAGCACCTGCACCTCAGCACTCACAGTCCTGCACCCAGGGCAAATCAGTACCAGCATCACTGCTGTGCCCCAGTGGCTCCTCCTTCCCAGGCTGGAGCAGCTGGGCTGGGAAAAACTGCAGGCCCCAGGATAAGAAGCTGCCAGTGGCTCCCGGTGTTCTGACAAGGGCCCCACTGTGCACTCAGCCGTGGGCAGTCCCAGGCACTGCTGCACCTTGGCCCAGGGCTGGCTCCGGTGCTGAGTGCCTGCCTTCACTCCTCCGGGGAGACACCAGCTGACCCTTTCAGGGCGAGGGGAGCTGCTTCCAGGCAGCTGCAGCAGGAGCTGGTGGCTGGCAGGAAAAGGAAGACTTTATCCCTTTGTCTTCCAAAGAAATGCAGCAGAGCCAACAAAGGCAGGGTGGGGGTGCCCTGGCAGAGGCCAGGGATGCCTCTCCCGCCGGGGGATGTTTCCCTGGAGACAGGGCAGCACCAGGGGCTGATGCCTCCACACGTGTCCTGTGTTCCCAGGCGCTGGCGGCTCCTGCACAGACAAAGAGGCACTTGATGAGCCAGT
>NW_009230886.1:3606-8903 GCF_000690835.1 Fulmarus glacialis
CCAGCAGCTTCACCTCAGCCTGGCCGAGTGTGGCCCAGGAGAGGCAGAAGGGGAGGGAATTGCCCTGGTGCCAGAGCCACGCTGGGCGAGGAGGGCACGAGGCCACCAGACCTAGAGCACCACAGCTGCCTGTGCCTTCCTTGGTGAGCAAAACTAAAGTACTCTTGAGATCAGACAGGGATGCAGGCGGCAGGGGGCCAGCAGCTTCACCTCAGCCTGGCCGAGTGTGGCCCAGGAGAGGCAGAAGGGGAGGGAATTGCCCTGGTGCCAGAGCCACGCTGGGCGAGGAGGGCACGAGGCCACCAGACCTAGAGCACCACAGCTGCCTGTGCCTTCCTTGGTGAGCAAAACTAAAGTACTCTTGAGATCAGACAGGGATGCAGGCGGCAGGGGGCCAGGGTCGGCCTGGCTTCTCACTGCAGCTTCTCAGCAGCTGTTTCCAGCGCCCAGCCAGACCGGAGCCCACCCCATTACCTGCGCACGCCAGCACAGGCTCATCTGGGCACCCAGCCCCAGGCATGGCAGCCCTGCACACAGCAGCGTAGCACCATCGCTGCTTGCTGCCACAGCTTCTCAGAAAGATGACACAGGGAAAACAAGGGCTGTGGGCTCAGTGCACCAAGCAAACACCCTGGACTGGTACCCACTCTCCCTTCTTCCAGGCTGAACCAAGGCTTCTGAGGTTTTTTTCTTCCAGTCCCATCTGCCCTTGACACTGGGATCAGGCTCCTCCTTCCCAATGAGAGTAACGGGCTCCACAGCACTATGCTCCTGCTGTACTTACACGACTCAAGACATCCCTCTCTGCTCAGATGCTTTGCTCAGTGTGTTCAAGTAACAACAGCAGCCTTAGAAGCACCTTAAAATCCCCAGCCCTGTCCCCTGCCCTCTTCTGGGGCAGCCAGAGTGGTGGCACCCCGCAGTGAGCAGCTCCCAGCAGGACAAGGGGACAGTGAATTTATGGTTTGTTCTGCTCAATGGGCTGCAGCCCAGGGAGAAGAGGGAGTGTTTGAGGGCTGGAGTGGCCCAAAGCGCCTGGTTTCCACACACATTGAAACTACCCTGGACATGCAGCCTGGGCTCCCAGAGGTCTCCATGAACCTGGTCTCTCATTCCACTAATGTGGCAGGTGCCCAGAGTCCTCCAGGCCTTCCAAGGGGTGCTGAAGAGCTTTCTTGGAGCCTTCCCTCCTGTGCAGGCTTAGAGGATGGTCTCCTCTGCTCCTGCTGTGCAGCTGCAGCTTTGCTGATGAGAAAGGGTATAGCAAGATCCTCCAAGAGTTGCCTGTCTGGTCTCATCCTACACAGCGGGCACTGGTCAAGTTAGGTTGCGTATGACCAGGACCCTGAGACCACAAACAAACTCAGGTGCTGCTAAGAGGGATTTCAAGATAACTGGTACTCTCCTGAGTAGATCAAGATACCCTGGGGCTGGAGACCAGGAAGATTTTCTTGGCAGAGAAGTTTGCTGTGCCTTTCCGGTAAGGCAGCGGCAGAAGAGGAGACTGAGTGTGTCCCACTGCATGAGAAAGAATAGCCTTGTAAGGTAGCTGAAAGCAAGCAGCACCCCAAAGCCCAGATGCTCCTTGCTATAGGGTGCAGGAATGACTTGCAAAAAAAAAAAAAAAATTGATCCTGTTGCCATAAAATCAAACCCCAGATCCAACGCTCATGATGTGGCGTTTCAAGCTTCCACTCACGGAACAGCAGCAATACACAACACTTCAAAGACATGCAGGCAGGACCGTGTCCCTCACACTGGGAGTGGGACCGATTGCCACGAGCTCAGGTGTTCTTGTTCCACTCTGCAAAAGAAACTGGGCGAATCCATACGAGGTGGAGGATCACTGACAGAGATCTCAGGTTCCAGGGTAAGGCTGGCACTTCAGCGAGGGAAGCGGCAAGGACAATCATGTCATGCTGACAGGAGCTCCCCCAAGGCTGTGCGCTACAGCAGGCAAGAAGCTAAGGAAAAGTTGGCCTGGAACAATAATCATCACAAGACCCTAAAGTTCATGTTAAAAAAGTTATTTTCCTGCCTTATTATTAATACATAAATTAGCAACCTTACCAATAGTAATATGTATCCTACAAAGTATCTAGGTGACAGCCGTGGGAGGAATTTCCAAAATGGATGATTAATGATGGGCATTAAAGGAGGGACTTAAGGTGGTCTTATAAAGAGAGGGGATGTTGTACAAAATGCAACTCGTGTACTTAGTATTTCTGCTGTAAGAAACAGCTGGAAGCGGAGAGGAAGACTGACGGAACTGAGCACAGACGTGCTATCAACAGGCTTAACTGTAGTGTGAAGGTCTAACTGCCAAGGCTGCAGCAGGTGAGATATTTTCAATAGGCAGTTGTAACAGCCTCCAAAGCTGCAACAGGGACACCCTTGTTAGATACAAGGGAAGAACACACTCACTGGAAAGGTGTGTGATGCAGAAAAGTAGTGCAACCTCCACCCTTGAAGATTTTAAGAGCTAAACTGGAAAAGGCCTTGAACAATGTGATATAGCTTTTGAGTACACCTTGCGTGGAGTAGGTTATTTAGATGACCTCCAGAGGTCATTTTGTTCCTATATTTTTAAAAGGCATTACTAAAACCTAACGTTACACATAGGTCTACTTAACAAAAAAAATCAAATTGAAGCAGCTGCAGAGAAGGACTACCAGGAAGATTTTGAGAATGGAAAACTTGTTTTATTGGCACTTAAAAGTTCGTGACTTGCTTTTCCTAGCAAAATGGAATTTTAGAGAGGACACATCAATTGTACTGATGAAAGTAACTCCAGGGAAGAAATGTAACTCAAACAAAAATACTTGGTACAAGATGAAAAAAATGAAATGCCATAAAAAAAGTTAAAACTGGAAATGAGATGTTTCCAGAGAACAGAGAAAAAAAAACAAGTAACACCTTCCTAACAGAAGAGCAGGAGTAGGGGATCAAACTGTGTCAGGAAGCTCAAGAAATGTATAAGAGCTATTTGTCCCACATTGGTATACTCTGGGTGTTATGAATTGAAGCTTGCAAGCAGCAGCATCTCTGAACTGTATTTTAATGAAATCTGGTTCTTTAGAATTTCTGCTGGCCACCTGGAAAGGACAAAGATTTCTTCTTTCACCTTAATATAAAACTCAGCTTCTAGAGAAGGACCAGTTTCATCTGAAGCACCAGTGTGCCATCACAATTAACAAAACCCCCAATATGTGTAAGGAAATCGAGAAGACTGTTGGAGCTTGCTCCTACATTTAAGGAATGCTGCCCCTCCATCCAGGAAGGTGTACAGGGGTGGGGGGGATGCTCCTTACCTTCATTTATACTAGATGTCCAGGCCCAGATCCTGAATGAAAGCAGTCAGTCTCACTGTGTGCTGTTACAAGGACCCGGAATTCAGGTAATAAGCAAAAGTCTTCCCTCTCTCCTGCAGTATGAGAACTGGGAGTTCTCCAGGACTATAAACCATTAGTGCTTAAGATTTGCTGTGCAACAGATGTTTAATTTGGAAATTTTTTTGAAAAACATCTATTACACATTCAGCTGTCAGAAGAACCCCAATGGTCCATTTCATTTGATATTCCTGAAGGTGGGCACCTCTTGGTCACGCTGTGTTTTTTCAAACCACCAGGCTATAGGGGATTTCAGTTTTCTGAGCACCGAGTTCATGGACATCTTGTCCTAGCGGACCTGAGAAACTGGCTAGCCAGCAAACTCAAACAGAGTCACCTTGGCCACAAATGGTCTGCTAGGAGCTGCAGTGCAGCCTCCAGATGGGAGGACGAGGGAAAGGCATTGTCCTTGCTGCTGACCCAAGGCCACGTGTGACTCAGCAATGCAGGGCTCCAAAAGCTCCAAATTCCTGCACTCTAATAAAATTACCTGGAAAAGCAAGTTGATCAAAGCAATGCAAACCTGAGGGAGTGACAACAGAACAAAGGGTCACTTTATTTTCAGCTGGTTGAGGAGTTCTTCTGCCGTTGCAATTATGTCTCAAAGAAACAGCAGCAAAAGTGTGCAATAAGGTGACTGCTAGAAAAGAATCTGAACTCCAGTTTTCTCCCTCTGATGATCACAACCCACTGTGAGCAGCCTAGGAGGCCATCCTCTTCTAAAAGGATCCTCAGCCTCTGACTGTTAGCATGGTGACAACTCTACCTGCTTACAGAGACCTCATGTTCAGGAACCTCACTGCACTGGCAAATGCCAATCCCCTACCCCCAACCCCCTCAGAACCACCAAGATTTCATCCCCTCTACTCATGCTCACACAGGGACTGCGTTTTGATCTCCTCTGTGTATCTCAAATTCCTGAATTGGCTTTTTCTAGCCCAAGTTCAGTATCTTCCTGACCTCCTCTTCCGTAACTCAAGGCTTATTTTTAAGTTGCTGCCAGGTTCTTACTTGGGACAACCTGCTAGGCAGGATGTTCTGGTCTTCCAGGTTTAGCATATGAATATACCCCAGATGCAAAAAAGGTACTCACACTTTTACCTCACTAAAAACACACACCAACCCCTCCCATCATATCAGGCACACTTCCTATTTCTTTTAAAAATAAATATTTATAAACAAAAGAAAGAGATTCAGAGAACTACAATGTTAAAAATTTTCCTGCCAACAGCACAAATGTCTTTTTCATGTAAAGTCACAAGAACAAGTTGTACACCAACACAAGTACTGTCTAAAAACCCTCTCTCCTCATCAGCTGCCATAGTCCTCCACTGCAGGAATCCACATCTCCCATTGCAGCAACCAGCTCCTCTGCACTTCTATAGGACTTGTACTGGGGCTGCTCAATCTCCTTTCGTGATCAAGTCCTCAATATATGCATCCAGTTCATCATCTGTATTAATATCAATGTCCTGAAACCAAAGGCACAAGAAATACCAGTGAAAAGTAAATCTTGAAGAACAGTGCAAGAATGGACAAGACAGAGCAGCACAGCATCCTTTGCAACATCTGTCCTGGTCAGCCTTTATGCCCCGACTTCCAGCACTCTCCAGCTGCTGACATCTGCTGTGAAAGCACCATCAGCTCTCCTTGTCAGCGCCTGACAGACACGCCTGGAAACCAGTCAGTACTTGATGCTCAAACGATGCACTCAAGCAATAGATTTACTGTGCTGATCAGGGTCAAGTTAGTTTGGTTTTTTTTTTTTAGCTTTAACACACATTTTCCTAATAGGGAGCAACTGCTTCCATCTGCTTTCAGTAGCTTTTCCATTGGGTGGTCTTAATTTTATTTAAAGTAGTTTTTTTATTTACAGTTTATTTATTTAAAGCTTTTATTTAAATATAT
>NW_009230887.1:0-23450 GCF_000690835.1 Fulmarus glacialis
TCATATAAACTGTCCTTTTTTTTTTTAAGAAAGAAGGGTGTTAGGTTAACATGGATACTAATATTAAGTAAACTAAGCCGCGGTGGTATTTTTGAAGACTATTTAGCGATGTGGAAGCGGTGTGAAGACGCCGGAGCTGGTCCTTGCTAATGGGGATGACTTGCAAGCTGCATAGCTTGGACGCTTGCTTTGGAAACTGGAGACTCAGCTCAGCACATGCCACAGCCGTTTCCTATAAAGAATTACTCGACCTGCTGGTGTGAGCCCCAGCAGCCAGTGTCAGCACTCTCCAAATATACACGCTATGTGAAACCTGTCACCAAAGCACATAAAATGCCTTTATTATCAAATTTATAAGAAAGAAAGAAATACACGACACACAGATAGGATTTATGCAAAAAATAAAGGTTATTTCAGAAACTTCCGATCTCTAAGTTAACCACAACAAAATACTGCAGAAACTAGAACGTATAATTGCATGACCTATTCAGGCTCTGTTTTAGTGTTCATTTTCAACGTATTTTGCAGCATTCAGTTTAACAGTGAGGCAATAAGACTGATGCAAAGACAACCTGCTAACACCGAACCTTGTCTTGAGCCCTTCTTGTGAAGCATCAGTTTCATCAGGCTGCAGTAGCAGCAGTCTCAACACCTCTACTCTCGGCTTCTTTATCAGGCACCTCTGAGCTTTTTCTTAGCATTTCTCCCCATTAAATCTAGAAAGTCATCACCTTACTCTCCCTTAGGCTACCCCCCAGTTTCACGGTAATCTAGGACTTAATTATTCTACAATAGCACAAACTCGCCAATCTTCCCCACGGCTGACACACGGGCTCACCTGCGCTGGACAGGACCACAGGCCCAAATCTGCACAGGTGATGCTGGGAACTGGGGCAAGGCTGGTTTTCACCCAACCTCCGTGCTTACAGGCAGCACGAAAGCAGGATCCCCGTCTCTGAGACCTTGCGCACGGCTACTTCGTTACATCGGCACCCTGTAGTCTTCGTTTGCTTTTTTTTGTCCACCTGTGCTTTTATGCCCGAGGGCTACGCGGGGAGCTCTCTGAGACAGACTCATCTTTGTTATGGGTCACTGCGCTACAATGGGACTCCAATCATTTTTTTTTTGTCTTCCCTATCAGGTACCTTAATAGAAATATAGCAAATAAAATAATGACAATATTGTGAGAGCTGCTCGTCACCCTTAGGCTCTGAATTCTCTGGGGAGAATTACTTTGGTATGGAATATTTTTTCAAGGAAAATACTGGAAGTTTCATCATTTGAAATATTTTAATTTAGAATTGATAAAGCAGTGGAGAATGGGGTAATGATCTTACATCTGGAGGGATTAGGACTTTTCTATCTCTAAATTTGCAGAAGCTATCTGAAGGCAAACATTGAATAGAAATATATTAAATTACTGTGAGCAATCAAAATTTTTTAAGAAAGTTAAATATTAAAATATATAAATAAATTACAAGTTTTCCCTTTAAAATATGCACGAGGTAATTCAGAGCAAATGTTAGAACAAGTCCGTCTGCTAAATTAGTTGCAAGGTACTAGTGGCTACTTTTCCATTTACGCTAATGATGAGAAATGTAAAAGGCCAGCTTCATAATTCAGACTGTTCATTTCAAGAGGTTCCAAGAACACTTACACGAGATGTGTCTGTCTAGCTAATCAGCCAGTTTCTTCTCTCCTTTTAGAACCGAAGCACAATTAGAGAACCTGTAGTTCCAATCTTTTCATTTCCCCTGCCCCGCACTAAGATACATTTCAATGTAAGGAACACTGGAGGATGATAGAGTTGAATTAACACCCTTAAACTAAGCATATTGCATTCTCTTAAATCAATGGTTTCACTTCTGCCCTCAAGCAATATGTGATTTGTAAATTTGAGACATGCTACCTTTAGGCAGTAGGCAATCTCTTTAAAAACACTAAAGTAGGCAACATATGGTGGCACCGTGCAATATGAAATTGTTCTAAAGATACAAGTTTCCAGCCTCAGTGGTACAAGCCCAATTTTAAATAAAACATAGTATCATATGGTTCCTGCTTAAACACTGCAGTAAAAAAACCTGGCTATATGGTCATCCTCTAAACAACAGAGGGAACAGTTTACACACGTACGCTTGGAAACCTACTGTCTATAAACACGCAGTCACCCACTACCTTTCAATACGTATAAATACTGAAATATGACAGCTTGTGTATTTGCAGACCCTTGTAAGCTCATGGATATCTCCCTTTTTATTTTTATTTTTGGTTTAATCACACAAACACAACCATCGGTATTTTTTGTTGTCAACGCGTATGCGTATCTCATAAACCACACATTCTATGTTCACATTTTTCTACCGCTGAGACCAGCTGGGTCACATTAGTCATGTCAAAGCATGTCAAGGACTATAACATGTAATTCAGTCCAATGTTACGGTGAAGGTGAATCTGTTCCATTACCCATGCAGAGAGGGGATAGTGGTATTTTAGCTCGGGGACATGACTTTTTACTTAAGTCTGTTCTTATTGTCGAATGCACATATAATAAATTCCCAAAGCATAACATAACTTTTTATCCATTGATCACAAGGATAGGAAAGAGATTAGAGGAGGAAAATATGTTTTAGTATTATTCATCAATTATCTGATCTGGTAGCTTAACAATTGATTTGAGAAAGCGTAGGACTGGACTTGGAAAAGAGAAATTATTACCGTGCTGGTATATACACAGCCAGAGCCCAACTTCTGTTCCTATTTTTGGTGTTACAAAACCTGTACAATTAATTTGGTCTGTAATTTAACCTTGCATATGTTGTACTTCACTGTTCCTGTCTGGAAAACAGAGAACTCTTCCTCATGAATAATTTTCTTGTAAAATAGGGATAAAGAAGGTTATCTGAAGGCTTTGTATGCTTCTGTCTTTGCTCTGTAGCCGTTGTGTATTCTCCTTCCCACAGATGGACTTCAGTAAGAGGAGTCTGAATGTTCTGCCCACTGACAGCTCTAATCAGTCATTAATTATAAAGGCCTCTTGCCTTGATCAGGTTGTCTCTCAGGCTCAGGCTCCTACAGTGGTTTATATAGTGGTCTATGGTAGCGGAGGCAGCTGGATTGCATGTTGGTAAGAAAGCCATGAAAGAGTCATTGGGAGTCTGGATTTCCTCTATTTTGCAAGTTGTATGCTGCACTATCGACGGGTGCCAAATTCATCAGTTGTCCTCAACCATAGACACTGGAAAGGAGAGTAGTGCTATGCTCTTTTGGGAAGCATGGAATTGGATTAATCAAGATCGCTTAGTGGATGCATCAGCTTATTCCTGTGGCAAACATATTCTTTACAGAGAGATGACCTCTAGGCTAGTCCTTTGAAACTGGATATTTAAAGGTGTTTAGAAATCTAATACTCAGTGACTTCAATGACTTTAAAATTCTGACTCTTATCCATGTGACTATAAAAGGGTTAGGGCGTGGCTTGCTCTTGTTCAGTCCCCATCCCCACTTGATCATCTTCCTCAGGGATTCAGCAATGACAAATCATAGATAAGAACAATGAAAAGTCACAGATGAGCTAGAAATGTTTCACTAATTCTGGGAGGTTTTCCTTTTTCCCTGGTGAAAAGCTTCTGAATCCTGCCCCGTTGGGTATTTTTCAGTGACCTCAAGACACCAGAACATCACTGCATGTTGGCATACGTCTTCTGCTGCAGTGAGGGGTGCAGACCAGTGACATGGTGCCCTCACGTTGTCTAGGTTGTGGTGCCACTTAGGATAATTAGCTAGGGCAATTACACCAATTCTGTTGTTGGCATGTGACCCGGCAGTAAAATAAATATATTATTTAAACTTCTTTTCTTGGGCATCATCTACATTCAAATCACCTTCAGATGCCTCGATGGGTACCGCAACCTCTTCCTTTGTAGATTCTAAGTCAAGCATAAAAAGCAAAACTATCTTTTCTGTGACAGGCTTACATGTGGGTCTCTCCACGGCGCATCTTCCCTATTTTAAAAATTTCCACAAGATTTATTTGAGTTAGTGTGCTCTATAATGGCTAATCTTATTACAAGCATTCTTAACTAGGGTTTTTCATCTGCTGCTTCTACCTACTTTTACATCTCACTTGTGGTGTAAGTATATTGTGTAATTATTTTATCTGTGACTTCTAACCGGATTTTTGGAAAGACAGATGGGCTCCTTCTTTTGCCCAACTAGGTATAGCTGTGCTGAAGTGTAATGAGTTGGGAGTTTTTACAAGAGATATTGATCTTACTCCTGCTTTTATTTTACTTGTTATGCCACTAATTGTCTCAGGGTTGTTTGCATGATAAGCAGAAGAATGAGATTACACAGGTGGACTACAGTCAAAGTAATGATGCCAGGTAAATATTTTTTCACTACTATTAATAATGGCAATTATGGAGTCCACTTCAGCAGAAATAAACACATGTAAGGTCTTACAAAAGACACATTGCAACTTGAAAAATTCAAGACCAAGAGCAAGTTACACCTCATATTGTAGATGAGTCAGGAAACAACAGCATGATATGACTTTTCTCCATGGTTTTGTATCAACATTAAAATGCTTCTGCTCATAGAATATATTAAAAAGTTGTATAGTTTGACAAACAGACAAGTATAAGGCAATTAAAGAAGCAGCTCTATGATCCTTACTAAAACTGGATAGTTTCTTACTCTACTTTAACTTCTGATTTTTCTTTCCAAATAATGTCTTTTTATAGCCCCTGGTAACATAACAGTGCTCAGTGATAAAAGAGAGGTAAGTTTCAGTTTTAGCTTACAGGGCCTTTTTTGGAAGAGTTGAAATCCAAAAGGAGTTTTTGCTAACTTGCAAAGCTTGGACTGTAACTAGGTTCATTTTTCAACTAATTAGTGATTCATCCCACACAGCCAATCTAGTATTTGGGTACATATCTTTGGAAAAGTTCCCAAGAGCGGCACACAGTTATCACGGTTACACCTACAAGTGTATCAAGTCTACCTGGAAATGACCAAGCACATGTTTAGCTGGTCACCTGCACATACAAATGCTGTGACCTGTGAATACAATGCATTATAATGAGGTACAAAACCTGTACTTCCTGTGAATAAAATTAGATGAAAGAATGCATGCAGGGTTGCAAAAATCCTGGTAATATTGTCAGACAGAGGACTTTATGACAGTCCTTCTGCTCCTGCCCTGTTCTTCTCCCACCCATAGAAACCAGGAAGAACTAGTTAGCTATTAGATTGTGCTACCAAGTTAAGTGAGATGTTTGGTTAGATTCTCAAAGCGTCAGAGCAGGTTGGCCTGTACTTACATTTTCACAACAGGATCGGGTAATATTTGTGGTATTTCCTGGTAGCAGCTAAGAATCAGGTGAAACATGACAATTTTGATTAAATTTTATCAGAGCTCTGGGACTGTTCAAATGGGAAAATCAAACAAAAGTGAAATGGTTTTAATATTGCAATAGATACATATAAAATTTGTATGTACTTTTATGCAGAAGCGGCTTTGACAGAAATACTTTTCAGTACAGAAAATGTTCCTATTCCTGTAGAGAATGCCCCAAACCTCCAAAGTAAGCATGTCTCTGTGCAAAGAATAGGTGGTAGATTTGGCAAGTCCCTCTTTTTTGTCTCTGCCTAACACAAACAGGATCCCACATGTGAGCTTTATTTCAGACCTCTCATAAATACAGAGCAGAGGAAATGTTCTCATGAACCCCTGCAAAGAGAAGCCATCAAACTTCACCTCCGAGTTGTAAAACAGTATCATATGCCTCAGGTACTATGATGTATTCCTACTTGCAAATGTCCTTGTGCTGTCTGGATTTCATAAATCAGATCTCAGAACAATAGAAAATTGACATAGAAGGAGCCTGATAAAGTGTCCAGTTCACCTCATTTCTACCGCTGCATTTTTTCGCCTGTTTTGTCAGCCCTCGTTTCAAGTGGGCCAAGTGGTGAGGCTTCCATAATATCCCTTACAATTTTATTCCATTGTTTAATACATCTCATTGTCTGAGAATTTCCTCTTGTACAGCTTGAAGTTCCTCTGCTTTAATTTCATCCAATCGTTTCTTGCAATATCCCCTCTGTAGCAGGCATAAATATTTAATCTTTCACGTGAGGTTTAAATCGTTTCAACAACAGTCAAAAGGAATTGAGCATTTGCATGGACAACAGAAATATCTAGAATCATTGTAGCTAAGGACAATGTGGATTTTGGAAAGGAGATAAGACCCTTGTTTGAGAATTTTCACCACTTTTTTACGACCAGAAATTATAAAGGGACCTTTCTGAGTGCAGACTGGGTCTTGTCTGGCTGCTCTGATGTTCTTCAGCTCTCCCTGTTCCCAGCACCTGCTACGGACCACCCCCTGAGATGGAGTGCTTTGAGTATTCTATGATTTCGGGGTCCACAAGGACTTCAAAGCCTGCTTCTGTCTGATAATTCCCACATTCTTATGACAGAGAAATGGGAATTTCACAGCAATGGGAAACATAAACCCTATAAGTTTTTCAGTGATCACCAGTAACCCTTAGTTGTTGTGGCTGGATTCACAGGGAAGAAAGGAGGGAAAAGCTTTTAAAGGCCATTCTATCTTTCTTTAATCATTTACTCCACTTAGACACATGAACATTTACTACTATTCATGTCTGTTCTTAAAGGTTTGTACTAACATCATAACTTCAATCTAGTGTCAGCTGAAGCCAGAAGCTTCACATGTGCTTGCTCACTACTCCAAGTGCTAGAAACTTGTGGTGTCTTACCACACTTGAAATTCTTCCCCACTCTCCACAGTCCCTAATAATATCCTGGACATGTACCTTCATCTATATTCATGAGAGTGCAGATGCAGCCAAATTAGTGGCAGCAAAGCACATTTTACACTGTAGAAAATACAATCTGTCTTCTTTTTGATTTTTTTATAAAAAAAAATTAAAAAAAAAAAAATCAGACAGTAAGATTTAAATTCAGCACCACCCGTTGCAAGAGTCTGTTTAAAAATGCACAGCTGGCTTGATGATGAGTGACAAATCAAAAGTCAGAGTGAAACTTCCCAATCATCTGAGCCCTTGCCACCCGATTAGCAGAAGAAAAACAGGGCAGATGGAGGGAGACGCAGCAGTTCGGAGGGAACAGATGGCCACTACGAACTTGATATATGAAATTAATAACACTTTCTCAAATACAATTAGTAGCAGGAATACATTACCTGAATTTTCATAACTGTGAGCAAGCTGACATTAAATGAGGTTTTTCAGATTAACAGTCAATATAGCATTGATATTTGGAGAGAAATAAAAAATTATATGGAAAGTAATAAGGACCTTTCTGCTTTTTGTGCTATAACTGATTATGAGTGCCCAGCTGTACAAAGCCTGCATGATTCTATAGTTTGAAACTCCCCAGATATGTGCTTTTATGATTAACTCATTTATTTCTTAAACCAAAGACAGGCGCTGTGAGGTTTCACACAGATTCTGAATGCATCATGAGAATCCGTATTATGGTGAAGGTTTCTTCTGTCCTTATGGCCAAAGGCTTATATAAATCTGGAATACAATTTTCAGAAATGAAGACTGGTTTTGGAAATCTAAACCGAGATGTTTTAATAAGTCCTGACTTCCCGTGTTTCAACACCTTCTGAAAATCAGTTTGATTTAATTTTTCTTTAATTGGGCATCCAAAATAATTAGCCTGCTTTGAGAAGGCTGATGCCTGCTTTTATAGATATTCTGTACAGAGGGGACAGGATTCAGAACAAGAACAGGAAAAAAAATGTAATACACGTCAAAGCCCGGCTCGTGGCTTGGGAAGAAACAACGTTACAACACTGCACATAAGCCAGCTCAGTGGATTGCACTGACATACTCCGCCTGGGTGGGTGGATGACAAGGATCTTGCTTGGTTCCCTACAAGCCCTGGCATACCTAGAAGGATGATTTAGTAGGTGTTTCTTTAATCACATCTACTGCCACTTTTTCATAAACCAGCGGTGGCAGAATCAGCTGAGAGGTCATTTTCTCAGCTAAGAAGAAAGTGTTACAAAGAGAATTAATAAAAACAAATACTGACACTCTTCTAAGGCAACAGATGTAAAAATTATTGTCTTCAAGCTAAAATTGGCCTTTCCAGAGTGTGTGCATACATGTGCACACACACCCCAAAGAAAGCATTTTCTTTTTCTCATGAGCAATTTTTTACTACAATGCAACAACTGTCATCGGAGAACCTTAAATTTGGGGTTGGACCCTGCTGTTGTTCATATTGGTTTATCAAGCTGAAGTTCAGATGTATAAAAAGGACATTCTGGAAAAGCCAAGATGGGCTTGGAAGCGCAAAAGTTACTGTAGAAACATTTTCCTGAGATGGTCTGAAATAAATGATGTCATTTTTAGTCTTCAAGAATTAAAGAGTTTGTTCTGCACAGAACCCTCTTGAAAGGCCTAAGGGAACCTTTTAATCCTTTGCTACCTTATATCTGGGATGACAAAGAAATGTAGTTGAATTTCTTCCTTTCAGTGTCACACAATAGTCACTTTTTTCTCCCTTTCCTCTCTGTTTTGTTATTTTCTTTATTGTCGTTTCCCCAGCCATAGCCGACAGATGCAAATGTAATTTGTTTATGAATCACAGCACATATTTATGTGAATATACCATATGAATATGCTTGCAGTATGATTTCAGCTGGGTGAACACTGCAAAAGATGATTTGCAAACACTGCTATGAATAAAGGGCATGATGCAAAGCTCATTGCGATCCATGGGATGACTCCTGTTGGCTTCCAGAAGTCTGGCTCAAGCTCCAAGCCAAGATTTTCCATTCAAAGGAATTCTTGCTCTCCGCTTGTCTGTTGTTCATGAGTGTTTATCCAGGCAGAGCTTTGTTCATGCAAATACTGGGGAGAAGCTTCTACTTGGGGTAATGCACATTCCTGCACAAATACATGAATTTTTTCTATGACTACATATGGTCATATGAAAGTGTTATCAACACAAGAATTTATGAGTAATCATTATTAATAACGGATACAGCAATGAACTATGGAGTCATAGACACATGCATTTTATCTAGTTCTTCAAACAAAGATTTTTCTGTCCCAGAGCTGTCAGTCCGAGATTAGGAAGCAACAGAGCTCCATCTATAGTAAACAGGTAGAGCCTGGCCTCGTGCTCCCTGAAGTCAACAGTGCATTTCCCACTGACTTCAACAAAGGCAGGATCAAGACTATTCTCAGCACTGCAACTTACAAAAAATGTTGAAAACAGAAATGAACTTGGGCTTTAGGTTTCAGAGTTTTTAAGTATTTCCTGATTCCTTTAAATTTCAGTTCTGCAAGGTGTCATTTCAATGGACATTGAACTCGGGGGACCTTATAGAATTGGGCCACTGCCAAAGGGGGTAGCTGTTAATCAGTCTTGTATTCATGGACAATGTCTATTGTCTTTACTCAGATAAGCACGATTTGGCCAGAAATACCATTTCTCACACCAGACATACAACAATATGATTAACATCAAACCCTAATGAACAGTAATGAGAAAAAGTGTTCCAACAACAGAATGAAAATGCTTTTTAGTGGAAATGTTAAAGCATCTCTTTTCAGATTCTCACTGCCAACATTTAAGTTGCAGAATTTGGTAATGTTTATTCTCCAACTCTAGAAACTCCTTACAACTGCCTTCAGTCTTGTCTTTTTCACTTCCTTGCATGGCAGAAAATATCTGCAGATGACAATACAAACTGGCACCAAACAAAATCTTTCTATGTATTTAAACTTTTGCTGGTCGCTTGACTCAGTGACCCAGCGGTATTGTCCAGAATTGCATTAACCAGTTCCAGGCAGTGGAGACAAAAATTCCTTTCATTCATCAGCAGATAAGGAGTTTTGACAACCCTCCCTTGGGAGCAAGAGGGGAAAAAAAAGCAAGAAGAGATTACAATGTAATAATGCAAAAAGCACAGTCAAGGAGCCAAAGAAAGACTGAAGGAAGCTGTAGGGCTGCCTGGGCAGACAGGGAGACTGCTATCAGAATTGAACAAGAGAAAATCCAGATCCCCCTTCTACTCTTCTACCTGTTTCTTCTCAATGTCACTATCAGTGCACACAGTGATATAAAACAGGTCCAACAAGTATTCCAGTAACTCCTCAGGACCACCAGGGCAAAAACAAAAACATTCAGGGCTTGACACTTAACCAAGGCAACATGCCAAGCTTATCACATGTGAAAAAGCCTTGTAGAGGAAAATAATCATCTTCATGTTCACAGGGCCTGGGTGTTAACTCTCCAAAGAGTCTCCTGTTATTTTCCACTCTTTTGACTATTGCAGCTGAGGGTGTTGTTTGCACGGAAATTCAAACATCTGAACAGATTTCTATTAACTACAGAGCATGGGAAGGAGCCAGAGATGTCTCTTTTGCATCATAACACTGATTAGAGACAGGGCGCTTTCTTGTTACCGCAGAGGCTTGCGTAGTGAGATGGCCTGAAGCGTGGCTGGCTTTCTATGTGATCCAGAAATCACTCGAGGAGCTGAGCAGAGGACAGCAGTTCCACTTTCTCAGAACCTTCAGAGTTTCAAAATATTTTTTTTTGCAATGGAACATGGTGAGGAAAAAATAAACTTCTCAAAAACTTTATAAAAACGGCTTGTGTCAACAAGTTGTAGTGACCCCCGACCAGAAATGGGGCCCCCTGCCCAGCTGACTGCCAGTATTTGCTTCATGTCTTTCTCCACCTCTTACGCCTGGAGCCTCCAGGTCCAATGCCAACACATTTGGTAACGACACCTCACTCAAAATGTTCTTTTTGGCTCCTACCCGTATTTTCCAGGAGGAGGTGGAGGGCTGGTTTTCCACTAGCCGTGAACAAGGAAGACCCAAATTCAAGTTCCTGTTCTGCCAGATTCAGGGTATGAAAGATGAGACTAGTCTTGCATGTAGGACTTTCCCTTTGTTCCCCTCTCCCCAAATCACCCAGAGCAGCGGCACACACAGAGAGCTCTGTTGTAGCTCAGTGTTGCTCCGTTACGTTTACTGCTAATCATGATGGAACAAAGCTTGCTGCTAAGCCTCTTGTAAGAGTAAATCAGGGCAAACTTTGAGTTTAGCACCCGATGTTATTTGAAGGTAGCATGCAGTTCATTTGCACCTGAAGGTGCATGATTCTGTGCAATGCTGAAGGCCTCGCATCCTCAGCCCTTAATCACAAGTAAGTGTTAGGCATTAATCAATGTTAATTACAAATATCATACACACACACATGCAGCCATTCAAGAAAATATCACTAATTTTAATTGGATGCTTCCAAACATATTAAAATTGTGGCTTCTTTTCTTCCATTGAACACTACTTTATTTCTCCTCATTAGATTCCTACCACCTGTATCTTAAGTTCCCCTCCAATGTAATTCAAAATTCCTCTTGCATTTACTTTCTTTTGGGTGAGGACTTGGTTCTCTGAAATACTGCATATGAGCTGAGCACTTGCTGAGTACTCAGCTCTTCACAACTCAGTGACACCCAGCTCCACAGAGTATCGGAAATTCTGGTCTTTGGGAAATCATGATAATTAGGAAGAAAACTCACAAATACTGTTCAAAGCCACAAGTCTTTTGCCACCCCTATTTGCATTTTGGCTGGGCAAGTGAAAGATGTGAAGGCAAAAATGAGCACAGTGTTTGCATATTCTCAGAGAAAAACTTCACGAGAGTACTTTCTGAGGGATATAGGAATTGCATACATTATTTCTACCTGACGCTGGAGGGACATTGAAATATTCATTTAATCAGCGTCTAACATCAGCAGATTTCAGAGCATAAACTTTAATTTCTCACTGGAATCAAATGGAATGACACTGACAACTACAAATGAGAGAGATACAAATTCACAAGCTGCCCCTGCTAAAAACATCAATGGCTTCCAAGTAATTCTTGATATTGTCAGTTAAAAATAAATTTAAAAAAGAAAGCTTACATGCTTTTTAAAGAGGATGCTTTTGAGCAATGAGAATGTCAACAAGCATCTGAGGGTGAGGATCCAGTAGGTTTACTGCTGAAGAAACATGGCTTGGTTACTACACATAGGATCTCCATTGCGTTGGTAACATGCATTTATGAAACTTTATTGATATTTTTCTGCAGGTAAAGACAATATTAGTTAGGAAACACTTACTTACTTTGACTCTGTTATTTTCGTTACCAATCTATTAGAGAGACTCCAAATGCTGAGGGCACTGTGATGGCTTTGTAGAGATCACCTTGTTCTCTGCCCCACATCATGTAGCCTCTAAGCTAAAGAGCAACAGCTGGAGACTGGAAGAGATACAGAGAAATAGTTCTATTTTTTACATATGTCTTACGCTATGGGTTTGCAATGATGTATTATGTAGGTAAATAAATACCATAGTCCTTATAGGTAAGTCAAAAAACTGAATTAAACTAATGGTTCTGCAGGTGAGAAACAAAAGGCACTAATTACTTGCCTGTTTGTTTTGTATAAAATCATGGCTTAGTAAGAGAAAACCTTTTCTTTGTCTTTCAGG
Organism: Fulmarus glacialis; assembly: GCF_000690835.1. NCBI lineage: Eukaryota > Metazoa > Chordata > Aves > Procellariiformes > Procellariidae > Fulmarus > Fulmarus glacialis. The sequence continues at coordinate 12,559 of NW_009230887.1, forward strand.
AAGAATAAATAATCAGACTGACAGCTTCAAACTGAACTTCCTAACTCTTTCCAGCCAGTAAAAATGTTGCCTTCTGACTGTTGTCCTTTTTGCCTAATTGCTCTTTCTGGGGTTTCTGTGGATGGTGAGTTCCCCACTCATGGAGCACACCTTTGCCTGGAGATAGTCTGAGGATCCCTCTTCTGACCTTATGCTTTCTCTTCTTCCCTCTCCGAAGAACTTGCTTTCCTGTGTTCCAGTTTCCAGGCCCATCTGCTGCCCTCCCACACGTGGCAAAGGGCAACAGATGGGTGATAATCATGCGGAAAAAGGCAAATGGAGGCCATGCGGAGGGGAAATGCAGCTCTGTGGCATCGTGCCCTGGCAACACAAAGCCACCACTAGTCATCCACTGCACACACACCGCGAATCCGTCAGTGACAAGTAAGGCGTGTGGCTGGTTGGAGTAGGAACAGTTTGGGACACTGCCAGTGCTGGGTGGCTGGTTTCCACTGGTAAACATTGTCATTTATGGTACAGCACTCCTCAGGAGTAAGCGAAGCACACCTTGTCCACCTCTTCAAGAAAGGCTCATCCTCCATTTTTATACGAGGGCAGAGATGATATTTCATGGTGTCTCATTTAGTGCTCCTTTAGGACACAAACACAGAGCTAAATGGTGGGGTAAGGTCAATGAGCTCTGATGCTGGGTGGAAAAAGGCATGCACATAACAACAACTGACATGTTTGCACAGGTTGGAATCCTATAGGTTTGGCCAGGAGGGCACAGCAGCTCATCTGCTTCTGACAACAGCTTGCTAGGACATGTAAAGTCATCGGCAAGAGGTGACAGAAAAGACGGACTTGGTGGTGTCAGTCTGTCACAGGATGACTATGAGCTAACAAGATAATACTGAAGAAAAACAACAACAAAAAAAGAGGCAAATGTGGTATGAGGACATTACCATGTTTTCAGTAGCGGAAATGTTAATGCATATATACTGGAAAGAATCTCTCTGGTAAGTTGGTGCATGGCTACTTCAAGAAGGTAAATACGAAGAGTACAGACAAGACTTGCTCGTATGGTCCATCGGCGGCTTGCAACACAAAGGCCTTGGACTTGATAGCCTTAAGGTTTCTTTCCAGTAGAACATAACTCACATCTCTAGGAAATACATGCAAAATCAACTGCTCTTGTTAGTGAAGAGTAGCCTTCCCAAATAAATGAAGGCTAGTTAAGTTATAGCTCCATCAATCAAACAAACAGTATTAAACTTTTTAAAATGTTTGAGTTGCTTACATAGCTGTACAGCCTTACACTAGATCCAGAAATACTAACAGGTGACCCTTAATATTGTGCACAAATTTCTTTTACAAGTGTATTTTTCCTATTACTTTTTAACTCTGAAATAGTATGTAGTATATACCATTTGTTAGCCAGCAAGTTGGAATACAATATACAGATGGGGTAAATATGTTGTGCGGTTGTACATGCTGTATTATCGTATGTTTGAAAAGCCAAATGAACAGAGAAGTTTAGATCTGCTCGCTTCCAGCCCTGAAACAGTCAGGGGATGATGTAAATACTGCTAGATCAGACAGGCAATATCATCTGGAAAACTGCAAATAAAAACTCTTGACTGTTAGGACAGTGCATACAACCTCCAAAACTTTTCTTGTTCTTAAACAATATTTTTTCTATCCTTGTTTACTATCCTATGGACCAGAACTTGCTCATATTTCTACCTTATACATACATATACGCAGTATTCGAAGGGTTCATTTTTCCATTGCTTCTTCCCTCATGCTTCTTATAGTTACCTTTCAGTTACCAATCTTTTAATACCAGGATTTGAGCAATAAAGGAGACATTTCAAGAGGATTTCAGGAATATGGCTTAAAAATGATGCTCTCCAAGGTCTTGGATCTACAGCACCTAAGTAATACTATGGTTCCCAGGTAGTCTCTGCCTGGAATAAGATGCTCTGAAGTGAAGTTATGAAATAGAAATTATATAAAATGAGCTAATGGAAGGAATATACACGGAGGCTAATGGCAACTGATTACACTATTTGTTGTGTAATTATCAGCTAGTCTGAAAGATCTGCTTGTTCATAAGGCCATTTTATGATAACCAATACCAATAGGATTTTACCACTGCCATGTGCAGAATCAAAACAAGGATGAGCAGTCCCAATCTAGAATGTTTTTGGTGGTTTGACAAGGTAAAACCAATTTTATTTTTGCTATCCAGTTTTCTTGCCAGTCATTTCTTGTCCAAAAAGTAAACCCTTCAAGATTATTTTCCAAGAATAACAGCTTCAGATGTTTAGTTTGGATGGAACTAAATTAGAAATGTTGGCCACCTGTACGAAGAAAAATAAGATATTCTTGCAGATGGAAGTTCTGAGCTACGATGTGGTGTTCTAAAAAAAAATCTTTTTAGGTGCAGAGAATGAAGTAGGTAAAATTCAGACACAAAAAAATTCCTTGTGGACATTTTTGAGTGCAGGGTAGGTGAAACGGAATAAAAATCTGTAAGTGTTCTCATCTCCAGTTTCAAAATAAATAGTGAAAGCGTCATATCTTGAATGCTGTAGAAATGTACAGGACGCTATTGATCACCCTAAAAGGAACAGTCTTGCTCTAGCAAAGAGATGGATGAGATACTTTATATGCTCTTGAAGATGAGTGTCCTATAAAACTGGAAATTTGCAGTGTGTATACGGTAGTTCTCATATACAAAATGGTCTTTCAGCAAATGAATTATGATGTGTCAAAATGACTCATAGGGACTTCGCCACAGAGCACTGTATTTGAGAAAATTGCTGCCACAGAGTAAATATTTGTGTTTTGTTGATTAAGAGTAACACGGCTGGCCTCTGACTTTGCAAATCTAATGGCAATCTCAGGGTTAATGAATGAAACCAATCCCGCCTGGCTCTCTCATACACACACAAATGCACACCAAGTTTGTGCCAAAGACCCCACTTATGGTGACGTTAATGAGAAACAGCCAAGCCGATCTACATACCAGCAGTACACAGGTACCAAAGAAATGCACAGAGGATTTCACTCCCTCAGAAAAAGCATAGTCTAACCAGGCACTGTAAGGAACACCTTGAGAACTGCACTGCCTTATCACAATTCAAAGTTGTGTATGATAACGAAAAATGCAAATGAGTGGAAGAGACGCTGGGGGGGAAATTAATTCCAAAGAGAAAAACAATCAACGAATCAGAAATGTTCTCAAGTTCTGTAACCCGCACGTGAAAGGAGAGCAAGGACCTTGGTTTGGTGCGTGACCTTAACATCTCTGCTCACAGAAAGATTGCTGGAAATCTTGCAAGGTCAAGCTTCTTTGGGTCCTCTTTTTCTCAGCCAGGCTGGAAATGTCATACTTTATGGGATGATTTTCCTTGTTTGCCTTCTCCTGATGGGTCACACCACAGAGACCAGCCACAGCAGAAGGAAGGATGAAGGAGCAGTGGAAAAACCCCTCAGGCTTGCTCTCACTCATCCAACAGATTCGTAGTGATCCTCCAAAACGCATCCACAAGGGGATCTACAACAGCAGCCAGCCCCCACAGTGCAAGGGCATCCTGGGCACGGCTCTGCCCTTGCGCTTACGCTCTCCTGTGCAAACAGCCAGGTCGGGCAGGGCTCCTGCAACAGCCCTTTCCCACTGTTGTAGCTGCCAGATTTATCACCTTGGGGTGTATGTATTCTGCCACAAAGGGGACTCAATCCCATAGAGGATAATTCCCAGGTCCTTAAACACTTTAGTTGTAAACAGTGTTGGAAACTGAGGACGCCTTTAGCAGCTCCACAGCTTTGGGTAGGGATATCGTCCTGCTTGGCAAGGGATTCCCTGGGGGAGTGGTGTCATTTCCAGCTCAGATTTCTCTCATCCCTTAATGCTGTCCAGGTTCATTAAAACACCTGAAGAAAATAATGTACCTTCAGAAACAATATAAAAAGGAGTTTGCCTGCTGAAGCCAGTGAGAAGATAGAGCAGGTGTGTGCCTACAAAAGCAAAAAGAAATCTTACAAAAGGCAAAACAAACTACAAATAAATACATGCTTAGAGGGAAAAACAGCACACCTCTTTTCTGAGACACCAGGCTAGAACACAACCCTCGCAGCACGATTCAGCCTGATGGGCATTAATCAAGGTGCTTCCTATTCTTGTTTCTTCTCTTTTCCTCCTCCTGCTCTGCCTCCCCATACTTTTCCCTCAGAGCAATTCTGTAATAACCATTTACTTTAACTTCCAGAAAAAAGTTTATACATTGCAGGGAAATTTGATCTGCAAATTCAATCAGTTCTATATCCAGGAAAAATAGATAATGATGATTGTACAGCCAACAGGTACCATTGACTTACTGAAGTTAATCCATTCTAATAATGCTGATCTCTTCCCAAATAAAAGGAAAGGTTGGATAATTATATTTTTTCCATTCATAAAATTACGTTTTGTTTGCAAGATTCTTGAGATTCAGTTTGCAAAGGTTTTAGAAGCAGTTCTCTGTGCCTTTCTTGCCCATTGTTTCTGAGATGGCATTAGGCAAACTGCCCACGTGATGAGATTATGCTGGCTTTTATGTAATTTTCATGCAGGAGTCCCAGGAACGCTCTGTGCATTTGATATGCCTAAACTCTAAAAATCTCGTCTTTGATGGCAGAGGAGACTTTCAACATCGGCACGGCACAAACTTGAGAAGGGTCAGGGCACTCCTGTCACAGGAAGAATGGTTCAAAGGAGTTGAACTGGGATGGAGACCAGCATCAGGGGGTTGGGCTGCCTGGTCCTTTCTGCTGCTGAGATCACAGCAGGGGCAGCTGACGACTCTGCGAGGAGCCAAAACCGGCTGCACCCCAGCTCTTCCTTCCCTGGCAGCAGCAGCAAATCCGACTGTGAACTTGGCTATGGGGCAGTTAAAGATAGATTGCTCTCCTGAATAGGAATGTCCTGGGCATTTTCTTGAATCCATAATGTCATGAAAGCCCACTGGCAGAGACCTAATCTGAAGGTCTAAGGGTTGAATTACAAATGAAAAGTTATATATGAAAGCACATATAAAACAAAATGAAAAAACCAGTAGTGCTGTCCTGTAAATAGTGCTTAGCAAACAAAATGTACAATCTTTATTATGATATAGTGATCTCCTTTTGTTTGGAGACATCACTTCTACCCCTACTCATGATGGTTTACATGTTCTTAGAAACATCTATATTTTGTTCTATCTTAGAAAAGAAGTGACATTTAAAATAAAGGAAGTGAAAGAGCATAAATAGCCTAACTGGATTTACTGGAGTGGGATATTACTTTAGTAGGACCGCTACAGAGCAAAGCCTTGCCTTTCATACGAAGTGTAAACTCAAGTCCTCTGAATGTAGCTTCACAATCCAGATTCTGAATTTGTTTCAGTGATTTTGCTTGTGTGACAAACCCATAAAGATTTTCCAGATTCATTTCAGATGTGAATGAAACCTCCTAGAAACATGTTTAATAGAAGCTGATGGTACCTTTATGATTCTCTTAGCCACTGTGAAAAGCCTTATTTCTGTTAAATCTCAGCCCTTGCTCCACCTTGAACCCAAACTCACATTCTAGGCAAGTCAGACTCAGCTCTTTTTCCTGTTTTGGTCATTGCTGCATAAAAGAGACAGCAAACTGTCCAGGAAATCCTACTGTTGAACAGAGAGGAAGAATTTGAAATATCATAAAAGATTCTCAACCCCCTTGTCATTAGTAGCTTTAACGCTTGCAGAAGTGTTTCTAAGGGTGTCGGTTTGGTCCATGAGAAGGACTCATGTACATCCTCACCACAGTGTGGATGATTTGTACACAAAACTCCCACCTCTACTAGTAGGAAACATCCACATCACCTCCCTCAGACATACAGAAATCAAAACACTCCACAGCTTCCCTCCCAAGAGCAGAAGACAATATTCATCTGTGTGCAGAGGGAAATTTTTGTAGTTGGTTATTTAGGTGCTTCTCTGCCTTTCAGGATACAAAACTGGAGTTGACAGAGTACAGTATATTTCAGGATTTTTTTTTTTCCCTTTTTCCTTTCAGTCCATTCCTCTTTTAAACTTACAAAATAAAAAATCATTATCCCAGGAGAATATTATGTCTGTGTAATTTTTTCCACTGTATCGATAATTACTGTATTTCATATGCCCCTTTTAATTACATAATGCCTGAGACTAAAATTCAACAGCCTCTCTCAAAGAGAAAGTGCTTTAATATCTGGAGTGCTGCTCCTGTAAATTGGCATCTGAAAGATAGACTAAAAAAGGGGTATAAATACTAACATTCCCATCCTTCCTAACTGACTGCAATGCCAATGAGCTGCACCGACTCTTTACACAGACCTCCCACATTCTTGATAGGATGTTTTCTAGCAGAGTGATCCACAAATATTATCATTCAATGACAATACAGTTTCATCAAGGTACGTCTCAATCCACAGGATACAAGCCCCACACAACAGACGGAAAATTTGGCGCAGTGATGCGCACACTGCGTGTGTTACTTACTGGTTATTGCAGTGGTCATACCGAGTCCCGTATGGCGTTATATTAACGAATGGCATGCAAGCACCTTCTGTTGAAACATCTGCGACAGGGAAATTTCAGGCATTTTTCCAGATATTTTTTGTGCTCCGGACCAAATTTTCATTAGGGCTATAAAACCTGGCAGGCAGCATTGTTGTGTATGATTTTTTAATAAACTGGGACATGCCTTTGTTAGAGGAGTGAAGAAAAGGGCTCTTCAGAGACTTCTTCCTATTACTAAAAGTTCAGAAAACATATGACAGCTCACCAAACAGTGTCTCCTAACTTTTTTTTCCTGTATCCTCGAAGTGTAAGATTTCCCGCTTCTTTAGATGTATACAGAGATTTACAGGCTTTGAAATGAAACCAAAAATGTAGATTTTTTTTTTTTTAATCTTTCAGATTAAATGACTCCAACAGTGGCATTACTTGAGAATGTGTTCAAAGAGAGAGCACGCAGCTAACACAGACTTTTAGCATCTTTTTGATGCCTGCTGCCAGGAATCTCACAAAGGATTTTCACTTACTTAACAGACAAGGTCCCTCAGAAAAAAGAAGAAAGGAAAGCAAATGGGCATGTGCAGATCTGATCTCATACACAATGCAAGCCTAGCACATAGGCTTACTCCTTTTTGTTTCAGAAATACCCCATCGCCTGCTCTCCCTTCTTCGCTCCCCTGCAAGACAACAGCCACCAGGCACAAATCAAAGTTCCATTTTGCAATTCTCCCTGCCACACTATGAACACTAATGCAGAACAAACATGCTTGGCAGTAAATATGTATATTATCATTATGTAAATAGGTATGTTATCATTATAGCAAAATGATGATGTTCTTTGCTAAGTCTGTATTCCCTTTCCAAGAATATTACGCAGTTCGAAGTATAATTTCCATTATGCCACTGGGGCTAGAAAAACACTTCAGTTCAACAATAATTAGTATACTGTATATAACAAAATGTTTACCATGGATAAAGATGATGTGCAATCCTAAATCTTTTTAGACAAACAAACAAATGCGTTTTCACATGGTAGGGTTCAGCCTGAGCAACCAACAGAAGCAGTTTCAGATTAATATCCATTCCCACATCCAAGGTGAGCATCATATTATGACATTTTATACCAACAACAGCACGAGCTGCGATAATAACATTTTGAATTGTATGAGGTGAATGATCTGCTGTTAGCATGAAGGAGACTTCATTTCTGAACCTTAAATGAACTAGAAACGACTGCATGTCACAGGCTGTTTGGCAACATTACAGTGTTTACATAAAGTCCGTTGCTCACACGTAGATAAGTATATCAGCACTGCAAAACTGAAATCCTTAGATTTTAATAATTCAAAAAGTTCCTGTGGTCAAAGAGCAAGGCCAACTCCTAAGCCAAGCAGCTGCAAGTATACTAAGTACATACCTACATACCTCATGCAATTACCTGCAAATTCTAGATATGTATGTCCTATAAGACAGCGGTAAAAAAAGTGCTGACTTCTTACAGCAAAAAAAGAAATGTTGGCATAAGTAAAATTGGATGAAAGTGTTAATTTTTTCACAGCTTCTTTTGAGGTAAGTAAATGTAAATACTTGTCTCTCATTTTCTCTGAAAAAGTGGATTAATTCTTTAGAAGTATGTAAATGGGTTCAAAATGTCTTCAGTTTCTTCTTTTGTTTTCCTTTGAATGCTGCTTTGAACTGAAAAATCAATTTTCAGGAAGATATGCCAACTAGAATGAAAAAAAAAAAAGAAAAAAAGAAACAAAATGTATTTATAAACTATAAAATACACAATGTCCACATTCTCACTGTTCTGCTGCCCACTTCTATCACAGGTTCATGTACCACATTGGAATTGTGAAAATATTATATGAAAATACAGATATGAGTCTCAGCATTCCTCATTATGCACCAGCTCCCTTCAGATAGCCTTTTGTGGGAAGCTCTCATTCAAAAAATAAAAATGAAGAAATGGGATAGCCTTGGAGCACTCTCACAGAGATCGTGCATGGCGATTCCTCCTTTCCCATGCCAATAATTAGATATTTATCTTCCATTTTCAGGCAAACATTGTGCAAACATAGCAAACGACATGCTACTTTTCTCTGGCCTTTCTATTTCCTTGTTACTTCAACACTTAGGATGTACTTGTGCTCACCATGCACATGTGTAAAGCGTTTCTGCACAGCATGCAAGCACACATGCATCACCAAGTAACTGGTTTGCCTCTCTGTCATCTGAAAAACAGGCTGCTGGTGTTGGGCTGCCCACTGTCTGAGGGCAGCACATGTCCCTGGCCAGGCAGGACCAGCATGTGTCCTGGCCAGTCAGCTGGACCGACAGCCCCCAGCCAGGTCCTGCCCGTGAAGCCAAAACCAGTTAGGGGGAAGCAGCAGCAGCAGCAGCAGCAGGGGAGAGCTGCCCATCTCCCTTTGACATTTGTTTCAATTTTATTTCAAAGTGATCAAACCACGGGAAAGTCTAATTTCTTACTAATCCTCTTCAAACTTTGGCCTCCACAGCACAGTGCGTTACAAAATGAGATTGTGGCGGGAATAGAAGAAATATTTCCCTTTCTTTTAAACCTGTTGCTTGATAGCACCACTGGATTCCCCTCATTCTTCTGTTGTGAGAAACAGTGAACTCCCTATTTACATTCTCTGAAGCATCCATGACTTCATGTACCTCTCTCATATTCTCAGAATGTTTTTTCTTTTAAGCTGAAAAGTCAGGCGGTTTAGTCTCTTTGCATATGAAAGCCATACCATACCTATGGATATCTGCTACCCTTGATAGGGTACCTTTCCTAGTTCTACCACACCTTCTGCACACAGTATAAGACATAATGATTTATAAGATAGGTACAAGACACTGATTTATAAGATAATGCAATGATGTTTTCAGTCATTTTCCACTACCATATAAGAGCAGTGTAACAGAAAACTCAGCTTCACATAGGCAGTCACAGACTGAACTACACAAATAATAGACTGGAAGAGCTGCTGGTCAAATGGAAACAAGTAATCCAAAAGAAAAATTTCATTTCAAGTCAACTGGAAGCAAATAAACCCAAAACTAGCTTATTTCCACAAAGCAAACAAACTAGTTCTAAAAAAAGAAATATCATTTATTTCCAGATGAGACGAAAAACTTTATTTTATCCTAAGGACTTTAGCAATTTTTAAAGGAAACTTATGGAAAGGTTACCCCAAGGAGCTTATTTTTTTGAAATTTATAGCAAAATATGTGGTTGGAGTGAATCATGAAAAGAAAGAGTAATATGAGCAAATAGATATAAACAGGAGTCAAAAGGAGTGCTAGACCAGCACTCTAGGTTTTCCTCTCTAATCTATGCACCACTATCAATATATTCGTTATTCTTATTGCTTTGATATAGCCAGCTAGGACATGTATTTGGCAGATTTCCACTGACATTTAGCATCAGTAAAGCCAGTATTGTGCCACTCGCACAATGTTCTGCTGTTTGAGCTCGGTCCATTTCCTATGCCCGTAAGATTTAGAGGTAATAGTTGGGCGCCAACGAAATCATCAAACACAACGTCATCCACAAACACAACGATATCTGGTGGCCAAGTCTTTTCAAGACAAAGAATGAACAGAGAAGGTACCATAGTGGACCCTAAGAAAACTAAATGGAGTGCAAGGAAGGGATCAATTACACAGACTGTTGCTGTAAGATGGACAGTACCTGTCTTAGGTTTGCAGCTTCTCATCTCTCCCATGTGAAAAATGCAGCCGCCATAAGAGCTTGCCACAGAAGGTTCATGTAGATATACGCATCCTGTAGCTGTCTAATGGAACAACGGCATAATGTAGCCCAAGCCAAAGCTGAACAAGGTATAGAACAAAGCTTTTAATGGTGGAAATGATTAATCCTTGAAAAATATGTCCATGGAACAAAAGGGCACTGCCATCATTTAAAGCTTTAAGCATTGTGGAGTTGGTAACACTGTTTCTCCAGCTGGTGACATTTTCTCAAGTGTATGCCTGGCAAAGGTCTCTCTCCTCTGTTCAGTTCTCAAGTAGGTCCAGAAGTCTCTGGAAGAAAAGATTTTAGGGACTGAGAAGACTTTGCAGCTGAAGAATCAGACACATTCCAGTAGGGGAAAGGAACACAGTGGGTTTCTTTCTGCTCTTCGTGGACCTTACATCAGCCTTGGCTACCTGCCCTGGAGCCGGCAGGAGCTGTTGTGAAACCAACTTTCCAAAAGCTGGTGAGGCATCAAAGAGGAGGATTGTCATGGTGGGGCTGTGCTTCGTTGAAGGTCAGATGTCTGGGTTACAATACATCATTAACTCTTTAAAAGAACAGCACAGAAAATGTTGGA
>NW_009230887.1:23472-98165 GCF_000690835.1 Fulmarus glacialis
CATGCCACTTTCTGAAAAGAAGAAAATATGCATTCCTCTCCCACCAAATACAGGCAGCCCTGCAGATTGATTTTGGTCCATGCTATGAGGTTAATGCTCAGCTTGATCTGCACTGACATGAAAATACCATCTGTGTAACCCCGGCTTGCCTTGCTGGGAGAAGAGAAGATACAGGACTCAGCAGCTGGTCTCAGCTACTCTGGGAAAAGTGTTCATCTCCAGACCAAGTTTGGATCCAGCCATATCTGGCAAAAGTATCATAAGTATATCACATGCATATTCCAGAGAAATCTTAGGAAGCTTAATGGAAGTTCAGTTCATATGTTGAGGCTGTTACATGAAAAGCATCAGGAAAAGCATAAACTGTTCCTATTTTAAAATTGTACAAGGAAGTAAGTATATGGTATAATAACTTCACAGGACTGTCATGAGTTGCTCAAATATTCCTAAATTAACATAAATAATTAAAATGAAGAACTTTTATTTCTCTTTGGTTAATATCTAAGTAACAGTTTTCACCCCTAAGATGTGTAACAGAAAGCTGACTTCCTTTTTGGTAATCAGGACATAATACTGAATCTTGCCATAAGCATGCAGGCATAATAATCTGTTTTGTGCATTACACAAAGGAAGGACTAGACTGACTCTCCCTAACTTTCTGACAGCAAGAAAGCAAGTTTGAAACAATGCTTGTCCCAACAGGAACAGACTTTCCGTACCAGGTCCTTTCCTGATATGCCAAAGAAAAAGTGGAGGTTTTTTTCCTTTAAAATGAGCATATACTCTGTTTATTTAAAAATAAATTGAGCTCAGTAAATTGATGCAATCTTTTATAACATAAAAGATTTTTAAAAATATCAAATTTATGATCAGTTTGGTGGATTGCTCTACCACGACTGCATTCACTGGAGGGGAATAAAGGTAATTATAAAGCCACAGGGCCACATTCACCCCAGCTAAAATCAACGTGCGACAGTTCTTCTGTGCTCCAGTGAGATCCACACTCCCTCAATTGCATGGCAACTCTCTTGAAGTTTAAGAGCAGGAGCGGAGCAATTAGAGAGCACTTGCACAAAAGCATCCCTTCGGCTTCTTGGAGCGCCCGCTCCATGTTGCACAGCCCGCGCCAGCTCCGCGGGTGCGTGTCGAGGCGCTCTGGTCGGCGGGGGCTGGCTCTGCCTCCCTCTGCCTGCGCACACGCGGCTGCTGGGAGATTGTGAGGTGACATGGTCAGCCTGATGAAGTATACAAAAGCTTTTGGCACTGCATATCTGCAATATCATGGACAGTCAAGGAGGCGCCTGTTATAAAAATACACAGTGAAACACAACTGGAGGACTGCTCTTTCTCAAAGGCTAACGTAATGCATTCCTTCTGTTTAGGCTCATTTTCCAGCCTTTCACATTCTTTGTGAACAAGAGTTATAAAACAAGCCTGATGCAGGCCAATTATTTTTACTTTGAAGGCCATTAATCAAGATTGACTAAGAAAATGAAGACAGCTAAGCAAAATTTCATATGTGACTAGAGTGAGATTAAAATAAAACCAGATGGGGATGGACAGAGACGTTAAGCTGCTTTCTCTCCCCCTTCCCTCCCCTTTTTTTCTTTTTTTGACTCATGTAATAAATGTCTTTTACAAATTACAGCACTCTTATTTTCTTACAGTAAATCAAATTGGGTCATAATGTACAAGTGGTCTCATTGCTGAAATGTCAAAAATAGAACCCGCCTTGTTCTTCCAAAGTAATTCCTCAAATCTAAACCAGCAGTGTGGCCTGACAGTCTATAAACCATCTACCTGGATGCAGATCTCTTTTAAGGTAACTGTCTGTTGCTGATAGATGTATTTCGCAAGCACCCACATGAGGCATACGTTGAGATATACAGCATGCAGTCATTTGCAGGGGTCTGAATTTGCAGGTCTTACATACATTACATTTCTACAAATTTCAGGGAATTTATGGAACCAGGACGTTTTCTAAAGATCAAACAACTTTGAGTCAACACCAACGAGTAGACTTATAAAAATTCTGAAAAAGCTTGCATAATTTTCACAAAAAAACCTTTTCATTGGTTAGATGAAAACCACCATACACACTGTGGAGCTCATTTAGAACTTTCGGGACACACCAAGGAAAACAAGAATCAGAAGGACAGGTAAAGATCCAGAATGATGGTCACATATCAGGAGGACTTTTTGATGAAGTGACTACTACAAATTATCTTAGTTAAGAAGATGAAACATTCATGTATATATTATTGCCCTTTTACAAAATAAACTACTGGATAAAATGAAGGGAAAAGTGTTCCAAATATGCTTAGACTCATAATTTAAAACAAGTCCTGCTTTGGAATCAGATTTTGAAGATGTATATACTGGTAAGTAACCCTCACTCATAACAGTCCTGACCTTTCCAGAAGCATATTTGATTAAACACAACTGTCCCACTGCCAAGGGAAAAAAAAAACAAACAAAAGAGTAGTTAATCAGTATCCCATTTGGAGGACCTGAGACCTCCTAACTTTGCAGAGAAGTTAGGTGGTACAGTCCAACACAGGGACTACATCCCCAAAATCTACCGTGCTTGAAATGTTAACTGGGTCTGAGATCTGCCCTGCCCCTATGAGAACATCTTATTTAAAGGAAGGGAAGGTCATGCACATGTAGCTTGAAATTTTGTAAACTCTGTGAATGAATGTTTCAGTTCCCAGATCCTTTTCTGCACCACCTGCACTAATTCATTTAAACTCATAGCTTTCTTCTACCCATTGGTTATAACGTTGTAGAAATAGTCCTGGAAGGCATCTCAAAGGATCATTTAGGCCATCCCCTCCACCAAGTCAGAATCAGCTGTTCCTAAATTATTCTTGACAGATGTTTGTCCAACCTGTTTATCCACTCTTGTACGGTGGAGTTTGGTAGGCTTCCTAGCCGATCAATTCTGTTACTATCACAGAAAACATTTCCTAGTGTCTACCCTTAATCTCTTTTCCTGAAAGTTATGCCCACTACTTCTTTTGGACATTCACAACAGTTTATTACTTTCCTCTTTGCAGCTACCTTTTAAACTTTTGAAGAGTTATCATATATCCCTTCAGTTTGCCTCTTTCTAGACTAAACAACCTCACTGCCTTTAGTCTTTCCACACAGGTCATGTTTTCCAAACCCTCAATCGCTCTTGCTCCTCTCCTTGGACTTTTTCCAACTGATTCACATCTTTCTTGAAATGCAGTCCCCCAAACTGGACCCAGTGCTCCAGCTGCAGTGAGAAAGCAGAAGGACTATTTCATGTTTCTTACATATGCCAACATTGTTTATACAACCTAGCATGATGTTTGGGTTTTTGCAACAGCCTGACCTTCCCGACTCATGTTCATTTAGTGTTCACTCTGGCCCCCAGCTCCCTCGCTGAAGAATGGCTGCTTTGCCATTCCACCCCGCTGCCTCGCAGCCCGCATCTCAGCCCCGAGCGTACCACCTTGCGCTTCGCACTGAGTTGCACCCTCTTCGCATTAGGCCATTTCCTCAGTTTGTCAAGATCATTCTGAATTCTCGTCCTCCAAAGTCTTTGCAGTCTCTCCTGGCTTGGTATCATCTGCAGGTTTAATATTCTATTATCTAGGATTTTAATTAAACTAATTAATAACATTGGTCCCAAGAAAGAGCTTGAAGAATCCATCCTTCTGGTCGGAGAATGAACTGGAGATAACTACTTTTTCTGTACAGTTTCCCAAGCAGTTACATCCTGGCAACTTACCCTTCACTTATTTTTGTTCAATATCATGTCAGACAGTGTCAAAAACCTTACTAAAGTCAAGATGACACCTACTTCTTTGCTTTATCCAGAAGGCCTATTAACCTTAATTTACTTATGTAGTGGGTTATCTGGCATGTTTTGTTCATTTCCACTCGGTTATTTATTGCTCTGCTATCTTGTACCAGGAGTCTGTTGGATGTTTGTATTTTTTCTGCACAGGAAGTGAATCTCACTGACTTTTAATTCTGTGAGTTTACCTTTCTTTATTTATTTTTAAAAGTGACAATAATTTATCATACAGTATTTTTTTTCTTTTTCCCATTTTTTTTTTTAAAGATAATGCTGAAGTTTATGCTTTTAGGAGTAGCAGAAGATTTTGAAATAACAGCTAGCCTGCTCCATATAGTCTTGAAGACCATATTCCCCTTGTGTTATTTCCTTCCATATTAAGATCCAGTTCTTTCCTCCTCGGGTCTCTTGTCACAGTTGATTTGTTTATCACTTTCCTCATGTATTTTCTCCTTCAGTTCTCTCTTGCTGTCCCTTTTCCAACTCTGATAAGTGGAAGAGTACTTCAGCAACATTCAAGTGCAATTTAAGCTTTTGAACCCAAGGTATTTGAGGTGCTTTAGTATAAAGGTTAATTCACCCAATTCCTGCTTTTCACATTCAAATATGTTTATGAACAGTAGATCACACAGTTGTCTCTGAGGGGAAAACTGCTTAGGAGCATAAAGAAGCTGTGCATTCTGCCTTGTCTTTTCTCAGATCAAAGAGATTTGAGTGCTGCTGATAGTAGCTTTCAAGAGATGTTACTGGTGGGGAAATTCAGTAGCCGTCTTCCCGGATGCTTGTTTATCTCAGTCACATTCCCTTTCCTTAATTTAGCTAAACATATACCTAGGTCAATCTTCCATTGTCTATTGCCCTGGGTAATGCCTTTACTCGCCTCATTTCCCATGCCTTACTTGGAGAGGGATAAAAACGCAGATGTATTGTTATTACAGAGTACAGAGATGAATAAAACAAAAACCAGAGACCTGTTCTGACCTCCACAAAGCTACAAGGTTTTGGAAGGACAGTCGTTTTGTGGCATTGGATTTTAGATGATCTCGACCCTGAAAAATTCAAGCAAGTAAAATAAAATTTTAAAATAAGAAGGTAAACTACGGCTTAAACTTTCCCATTTGCTTGAAGGTGCTTTGAACTAATACCGTTCCTCCGAGCCTGTGATTCTGAATCCCGTTATATCCATTTTATACAGGGCTTTCTGAGAAGCTGAGACTTTCCTGAAACAATAACTGTGCAAGATATCTGAACCCAGGTGCAAGGAAGCAAGCAGCCTGCCAGGGCTCTGCTTAGCTCACCTCCCAGCACGAGCAGAAGCTGTGAGCTGGTTCTCCAGCTATGCCGGTTGCCCACGCCTTAAGAATTTCTGCTCCCCTGTCTCTCCTTTCAGCTCTCTCTAATGCTGTCAGCCACAAACTACCTTTTCTCATAAGTGCCTTGATAAATAAAGCTGCAAATACAACCTCCCAATGAAGGAAGGTGCTTTTCTATTTTTGTAAATAACAGCTGTGTGGAGTTGGTGAATGTTCATTTCCCAGCATTTCAACATATTCCTATGGAAAGCTGCAAGTATTCTTTAAAAAAACCCCTTTATTAATTTGGTCTGCTTGTTATTCTGATCTGCTACAGACTCTGTTTGAACTCGATGGAAATCCAGTAGATCACTTCTGTCCCCAGTTCTGTGGAACTGACCCACCAAGAGAATAGAGCAAACATCGCTTGAGCACTGTTGTAGTACCTTACTGCTTTTGGGATATCAAAGCAGGACAAACTTTATTCTCCAGATGAGTATCTTCAGCTCCAGCCCAGATACTTCAGGATCTGACTATCATGTACCCTTTCAAAACAGGAGAAGGATTCATCCATTTTCTTGCATTCTTCATGAAAGTTCAGCATCTCTCCCCTGTTGCTGCACCTGACACTTAGGTTATCAGAACACTGCACAGAAGGTGCATAGCCAAGCCTTGCTAAAAACGTTGGTGGTCTGAGGCTTTCCAGGTGCCCTCCAGAACTCAACCTGTTCCCTAGACAGCAACACCTGCCTGTGAACTCTGCACACTGCTCTGCTTCCCTGCTCAGGTGTTTCCTTTGTCACACGTACCAGTAATGATCTGCAGATGGGCTGAGCTGCCGGCTAGTTTGTCGCTCCAAGACGTGCCTCAGAGAGGAAAGACTTAATCCAGATGGGATTTAACCTGCAGTGTTGAGCAGGCTGTCCATTTGAAATCATCGTCCACTAGCAGAGGGTGCAAAACCCTTTTCCACAGTGTGTGGTGAGAGACATTGCCACTTCAACAAAGTGGTAAGCAGCTAAAAAAAAAAAAAATCTCTGTTCATTAGTATTTGCTGACAATTCATGTCAGAACAGCCAGAGCCTCCTGATCCTGCTCTTCTGCATGGTTGCAGCTAAAGAGTGTCCTGCCTACTCACCAGACACATTTTATAGCCCAAGCAGTGCAGCTCACTGAGGTGTTTCAGCCAATGTTAATGAAGTGGAATTTATGGCAAAGGTTGAAAGACAGAATAACAAAGCAGGTAATTTGCTCTGAGAAGTATGGGGTTTGTGGTCTGTTTCCATTCTCAGAGGTAAAGGGAGGGAGGAAAACCTAAGAGTAATACATAAAAGTCCCAAGACTTGAGTTTGGTTCAAAGTGCTGCTTTGAACTTCTTGTGCAACCTTGAACAAGCCATTTATCTATGCCTCCATTTCTCAGTGAGCAGCTGTAGATTAAGATCAGGCATGGTGGCAATGAGTAGCGTAGAAAATTCTCACATGGAAAAACACCTCAAGAGGAAGCTGTGAAGTTATTTCCTAGTAGTTTGGAAGTGGACAGAAGAAAAGTCTGTATTTCATTTGAAGTGCTTGCATCAGATTGTTGTGGGGGCTTTCCAAAAGGCCTCCTGTTGAGTCTAGGGTACAGCTTGTTTAGGATACTCAGGAAGCCAGGGAAACCTTCAAACCACAATATGGGTTGCTGCTGGCTCCTATATAGAGGCTAAAATGTTAAGACAGATTTTCAACAGAATCCACGCAGGTCTACTTGGATAGAAATCTGGCTCCAAACATGTCCTGCTCTGCTTCTCACTCACCGTCCACCAGCCTTCCAGCAGATCACCCTGCATCCTTTCTGGGAAAGTCCTGGGTTTCCTCATGAAATGGGCTCTGCTACCTGTGGTCTCACCGGCTCAAAAGGCCACATCGTAGCTATGACTTAACTCATGTTTCCAGGGTTTCTTGCCAGCAGAGAAAGTAAGCTGAACCGTTGTGGTTTCCCAGACAGACACATCTAGTAGCCAGGCAGTCCTACCATCAGCTTCCAGTCAGGAATCCAGTCAGCAGTACTTTCAGCACTTGTAATATGATTATACCACAGCATTCTGGTATAATCACATTACAATTTTTCCTTTATTTTTAAAGTATATTTAAATGACATTTTATCTGCTGCTGTTTAAAGCTACTTCAAATCTTCAACTATCCCATCAGGCAATAACTGTGTTATTGAGGCATGTTTTGGTGGCCACCCATACAGAGCAAACATCTCTATTTGCTCCAGAATAGTAACACTAACTGAAGAATTGTTTCTAGTTCCTAAGTCTTACCTTGACTCCTTGCTTTGTGTCAAACATATATTTGCTGACCTTAGCTCCTTATTTTTTCCTGAAGATATTCCATCAGCAGTTACTGACACCCTTGTTTATGATTATGGCTATTATATTTACCAGATGTCAATGAAGAGATGCATTTGTCTCTTTAGTGTATAGATTTGTAGTGAAGAGCTGATTGTAAAGAGAAATGAAGTTTTTTTTCTCCAATCACTACCTATGTGGAATAAACTCTGAGGGAATTAATTCCATTCTCTCCTGGATGGATGAATTCACATAAAGAAAGTGAAAAAAGGAGGTTTATCTCTTGTGGGGAGGTAACAGTTCACTTTAAGATAGGAGATAAAAAGGATTATGGAATTTTAGAAATAATTTCTTTCTTCCCCCTGGGCTGCCCTCATTTTGCCTATGGCATCATTCCTAGAATATCTAGGCTGCATGCAGAGCTGAAGCGTAATTTTCTGTCATCACAGTCACACAAAGTAATATATGCATGTGCAGTCCTAGTTAGGAAGGGTATGGTCAGATCCTTACCTGGCTACTTTAAGTGCCTTTGCCATATGACCTCTCACACCAAGGAAAATCAATTAGGAATCTCTTTCATGCTGTACCAGATAATGATCCATCCCTTGCTAAATTCACTGCTTCCACTAATTAGGCATAATGGTGAACACTCCTGAGATGCAGCTCACTTCCAGAGTCTTTTTGCACACACAGTTCAGTTGTTGTTCAAATATCTCTGACTTATAGCACAAACATGCAGCACAGAAAGCACTCTGAAGACTTAGCTGTCTGCTAATCTTACTGTTTTACTGAATGTTCTCTCCCTGGCATGTCCAAGCTCCCCTTTCACATATTTAGGTTGGGTTTTTTTCCTCACATGTAACTAAACTACAAAAATTATTTATTTGAAAGTCAAATACCTGCAGAACAAAGAGATGGCTTTCTAAGTTTGATACAGTACATGGCTGGTGTGAGTGCAGTTTGTCCACCAGTGTAGTTGAGGCATGATAACTTCTCTAATCAAACGCATAGAAAAGAGTGACAGATAGGTGTTAACATCTGACGGCCTGCGGTTCCTCAGCCTGAACGATGCAATCAAATGTTGCTTACAGCTCCATTGACTGGAAGCAACCCTCGGCACAGATCTGGAGTAAGGTGTGAACTTATGGCTCTGGTCTAGAGTACAGTATTTAAGGCATTTCACTAACACCCCATCCACGCCATAAGAATATAAATTAATAATATCAGTCTGAGGAAACAAAACTCTTGAATTAAGTCTACTTCACGATCATCACCACCCTAAGAGAACTTTTGCTCTCTTGGACTGTTTCTGAGTAAGAAATTAACCTCTGAGATTAAAGTGAGAAAGTGAACTGCATATGGATATATCAAAAGAACAGGGAAAAGAGCTGGACAAGCATCTGGAAAAAATCAAGTTCACCCCTGCTTAGATTCTTCCAAAACAAGATTCTTAAAGGTTTTATTGGGCACCTGAGAAATGTCTCACAGTCAGGTTTTTCACCTGGTGGAAAATGCTGGAGGTGCCAGTTGCAGAACAGCCATCAAATCTATCACACCTACTTATTTTCTTGTTCTGTAGGCAAGTGGTGGACTGATATTTCTAGAGGCCTCTCCTATTTGCTAGAAGTTTCATCCTGTTCTCTGCTTTGTGCCCCCATGTTTTCATCAGGACCTATTTCGTCTCTGCAGCATCAACAGTAGCTAAGTCCTCTATATGAGGCCAGTTATGGACCATCCGGACACCTGAGCAGAGTAGGCATCCATGTTCTAACCCACCACCCTGTGCTCCAGCAAGACTTCAGATACTGGAGGGCTCAGTAACATGCGCTGACTGCCTATGAATTTCTGGGCGGAGCTGTAGTTGCCAGAGTTTAAAAATATTGTGCCTGAGAAATTACTGTGACGTTAGTTGAAGCCACTCCTTCATTTCCATTAGGTCTGCAGAGCTTGAGTGTGCTGGCCTTAGCTTAGAAAGTTGCCCCTCCCAGCAATTTCCACTTTGGGTGGGAAAATCAGTGCAAAAGTGCCTTATCAGTTCACCATCAGCCTCAATCCACTTCCCTTTAGCACACGCTGTCCTGATCAAAGATATCTTCACAAATACCAGATCCTGGCTCACAGAGTTACTCTGCTCATTTTATGCTAGTTTCTGTTGGGCATCGAGGTGTTTTTGTTTTATAATTCAACTGAGACACTTGAAGGCGGACATAAAGAACAGTTTTCAGACAAGCATTTTGGCTTGGCAGCCTCTATTCCCACTGAAGCAAAAGTGAGTTTTACAGATTTTACTGAAGACACAGCTACACCAAGAACAAATACATCCAAGCACCTCACTTCAGCTGTCTTGTCTTGTAGGTGATTGTTCTTCCCTTTAAAGAATATGCTTAAAGGGACTAAACATATATGTAGAGAGATTATCTCCTGTGACATTTGTGACATCTAAGATGAATGAATAGTGGGTACTTAAATTGAAATTCAAGAAAGCATTGAATGACTCAGAGCAATTAATTCCAGGTCTGCCAGACCAGTTAGCCTATGACCCCTTAAACACTCAGAGAGAGGTAGACACAACATTTAAGTTAAATACTTACAATGGCAGTCTTACTACTTCCATTGATTCTAGAGGGAACCAGGATCTGTTAGTTTAGGAAAGAAATCTAAATCAATCATTGTCCTCTGCAATAGAGACACTGACGTACAGAATCCCAAAAGATCCCTTCATCAGTTTGAAAAGTATGTGGATCAAGTTCTCACCTCCTTTATACCCTTGGCAGACGCACTGGGTCCCATGAGATTTTACAGCTATAATAGACAAGAATTTAAAACGTTGAGTCATAAAGACCACATCTGCATCTCTTCCCTTCTGCCTTCTCCCTCTTCCACCTTATCCTTGCATTCTGTTTTGAGACTCTTTAAATATATACACATGAAAATTGCATGGGGATTGTTCTGTTCATCTAATTAATTTTAGCATTGCAAATTAAAAAATAAAAAATGTACAAATTTGTGTTGTACCAGGAAATCACTTTTCTTTTCCTATATATTTCCATAAAAGTTTTTTGTTTGTCTGTTAGTTTTTTGTAGCTTGGATGTTTTTTTTCTCCAGGAGAGCATGTCCTAAATACAAATTGGTACAACAAACCCAAGCAGATCCACAGGCAATAATTTAAGGGAAAATGTTTGCCTTATACATATTCAATGACAAACTAAAGTGTTCCTGTATAACAGCTACATAATATATATTTCAATAAATTATTTAAGTGTGCGTTTGTGTAGAGGATCTGAACAACACTAAGAGTACTCTTCTGATGCATGCATGGATGGATGTCCTAGTCTGGAGAAGAGAGCAATGCTGATTTTGCTAAGTAATATTCTAGTAGACTGGGGCTGCAAGCTTTATTACTCCACATCGTCTTCCAAAGACAGGTAGCTTCAAAGCTACTGAAGGCTTGAGGATGCCCTGTGTGATGCCAGGGCACTCCCCGCTGACCACAGTCTCTATTTCCTCTTCCCTTTCTCTTTGTGCCAGGCTATCTGGCTGCATCTTCCTTGCCCAATTGCCTGCATCACTATGCCTTCTCATTGCGCTTGGTGGTACGCAAGCATCCCCTTCCACTCGTGTGCCCCCAGCTCTCCCCACTATTTTTATTGATTATTTTTCTGAGAATTAAGCCATTCTGGATGCCAACACATTCCATAGGTAGGATGGAACAGATATGATATAGATTATAGAAGAGCTATCCAAGCTGAGTGCAGGATGTTGCAGCTGACAACACTTAAAAAATCATTAGTAAGCCATGTCTCTTTCAACTACATCCCTGCCACGACCCGTTCCAGTCTCATGTTCCTCTGACATCAGATGAACAGGACAGGTTTTATGATTTAACTTTACTTTTTCAACTTTTTTTTAACATCCAAATCCATGACACAGATTTCGCTTCTTTCTGCCAGTCCCTTCTCCATTATCAACATTAGTTAGAGAGATAAGACTTGTTAACTTAAATGGGTGCAGAGTAGAATATTTAGATTGATGTATAGAGACGTTGCTTATAAAAGCATGCACAAGGCCTTGACAAAATCATGCAACCTGTTTTCTCCAGGCAGTTTAAATATTTTCCAATTTAGCCAATGACTAGACTTATACACTATTTTATTCATGAAAACAGTGTCAAAATGAGAAATAAGGGCATTCTGCTTCCTCCCCTAATTTGAAATATCATCTTGAATTGGAAATGAAACAGTTTTTTAAAAAAAAACCTTACATGCCTCAAAAACTTGATTTTTTTATGCCGAGACATTTAATTCCCTCCTGCCTTTCAAACTGTGATTTTTTAGACAAGTGAGGTTTTTTTCCAAATGCCCTCAACTCCCATGAAATAGTTCCAAGGCATCCTCTCCAGTTATGTCAATCAGTTTCAAGCAGTCTGCAAAGAGACATGACATTTCATAACAATGACATACCAGCCTGGGAAATGATAGGTGGGAAATAAGCAGTTTTCTCAAAATAATCTCATTCATCTACACAAATTCATATTATATAAAAAATGTTACCTTTCTTCAACTTAACCTGGTTAAATGCAAAAAATATTAAAAAGTGAATTCAAAATTGAAGGGCTTGCTACCTGGGAAAAGATTCAGGTTTCACAAGTAATGAGTGGGAAGAAAAAAATGTCTGATTTCTCTGCTGCTCATGGGTATTTTGATTGAATTTAACACATCTCAAGCTGCCAAAAGCCAATGCTACTCATATGAAGCAGCACTGCTTCTCCAATTAAAAAGTGGAAGCGCAGCTGCTTCCAGGCAAGTGGAAAGGAAAGTTGGCTTGAGTGGCAGCAAAAGAAGAGGAAAAAAAATAAATAGATGTGCTAATTTCTTTGTATGAAGTTTTTTATGTGGTTGTTTTTTTAAGCAGTTGGCTGCTGTGGTCATGAGAAGCCATCAGGACACAGGTGGAATGACTGTTACCATGTGTTACCAAAGGAAACACAGAAATGTGAACTCCTTCCTTGCCCGCCCCCCCTCCCCGCCCCCCCTTATTTTCTTTTTAACATTTTTACCAGTTTGTAGGCTCACTTTTGTTCCCTCTCTCTTTTCCTCTCCTGCTGGGAAAAATTGTATATATAGGACCCTTGTAGTTCACTTCTCAAGAGTGGAAAGATTAACAGAAATTTCTTTTTGAGATACCTCAGGAATAAGATGTGTATGTATGATGTGCATTCTTCCGGGGTGTTTGATCAGATACGAATATTTTAAAAGGGTGGAATGCAATCCAGCTGGAGTACTGGTGTTTTCTCATCCTTACTATCGAACTGATGTGCAGTCTAGATCTACTACTAGCTGATCTGTCAATATTGTGCTGCACTTTGTACACAACAGGAGTGTGAAAAGCAATAAAAATGTATTCATTGCATGATAGTGCACAGACATGCCTAACATCCAAAACCAACCACATGCAAATTTTATTGTTCTGACATTAATTATCACACCAATAAAAGAACATAGAAAGTAACCAGCTATCACAGCTTTTTTCCATTCTTCTTCAGTACTGGCTTTATGCGACATAAATACATAAATAAATAAATAATGCAGCTTAAAAAGGAAACCTGCAAACAATTAAAGATGGGTACAGACACAAGATTCAAACATTCTCAGATTCTAGGACATATTAAAACTTGGAACTCACAAATTGCTCTGAACTTTCCCAAATATCCATAAATCATTACTGGGTCAAATTCTAGATCAAAGCATACCTTTTGAAAGTATTTGGAATCCAGATATAAGTTTGACTGTGCAGCTTAAGAGCTGAGACATCCTCAGGTTACTGTGAGTTACCAAACCATATACATATTAACTAAGCCAAGTTATATGTGTGCTTTCATTCTTCACCAAATGTGAGATAGTTTGAAGAGGTTTAAAATAATCCCTATAACTTTGCGCTCCCTGTAGCCTATGTACATGTACATAGAGAGTTTATCCATCTCTACTGACTTGTAGGTACTTGTGCTGTGATAACAACTCTGTTTTCCAAGCCTGATTTTTAAACTATGTATATAGATAAGAAAATAGACCAAAGAACAAAATCTATACCAGATAATTTCTGGTGGTGGAAGATGGACCGAGCATTGTCCTACCCTACATGGGTTCAAGGTCTAAGAAAACAGGCAATATATGTCCTTCCGCCAAATGAGCTGTCAGACGGACTGAATTTTCAAAACTGCCTAAATCACACAGGAATTTACACTGCATTTTTAAAATGTGATATTAGTGTCGAAGAGGCAGGGTTTTCTAAGGCAGTTTGGCATTTAACGTTGTAGATAGATGTCAAGTGGGATTTTCAGAAATGTCCAAATCCCACTGAAATTAATGGGACTGAAGTCAGTCCCACTGAAATCAATACCCAATCAATACTCAAATGTTACTTCGCAGTGACACGCAACCTTTCCAATGGCTAGATGCAATAGAGTTGAACCCTGCACCAACTCTCTTATGCCAATGATTGTTAAATAAAATAATACAGACTATTTAAAATGTTCACTGCTATCTGTCTTATAGATGTACTTGGAATATTCTGCTTGCATGAACTGGGAAGAAAAAAAGTATCTGACAGCTTAGTGCTAGGCACATGGCTAAAGTAAATCATACTACTGCCATGTCAAATAGTGAAATTAATTGTTATTAAAGTTAATACCTAGACCAAATAACAACACAGCTCTCTTATCTGGAGGAGTAAAATGGCAACTTAAGCTTTGTGGCTGCTTTCCTACAAGAAAAATCAACAACAAAAGATTTCTGCATGAGGCTTATAAGGTCAAAAGAATGAAAATGTCATTGCTTTTGTTCTCTTTTGTTAATTAGATACATATTACCATAAAAAATCTTCATTAAAAAAATACCATGACCAAAAACCAACCAAAAAACCTCCAGCAGTATTTCTGGGTTTGTTACTTTAATTCTATTTCTGTCTTGAAAACCAGATGAAAAAGCAAGAACAGGCTAACCGTACTAAACAAAGTTATTGATAAATAATAAACATTATTTCTTATCCCTAGCTAGTAATTTATGTAGATTGGACAGAGCCAATAAAGTATTTTTTAAAGAACATTTGGACACTATGAAAATCATTGTTCACAGATATGAAGGTTTCACTCTTAAGGCATCCTGTAGAAATGCTGTCTTGACAACATTTCATGTGAAGCAAGCCCTTACAAGTACATTTTTCAAAAGTACCTTGATGGAGTTACGCCCAAACTTCTGAACAGCAAGTCCTATACCTTGATTCGGCTTACGGACAGTCATTTTCAGTTAAAGGATTTTTACCAACTGCAAAGCTCACTTTTGCAGATATATAATCTATCTATTGGGCTGTCAACAGGGCTTGCTAGAATTGCTATCCTGACAGAGCCATCTAAATGCAAACCTGGCTTAAGACCCACTCTTAGGAAATAAAAAGATTTGCTGTGAAGCTCTATGAGACATCCTTCCGGTGCAGATGCGATGCTTATTGACAAGTATGCATCACCCGTCCCTTGGATGAAACAAACTATGCTGGCAGAAGGATTTGATGTTTCAACTAAGAGTGTTAGGGAATCTGTCCCTGTAAAAGTGTCATAAAAAATAAATTACACTACCAGGTCACACAACTGTATTACCAAAAGTTGTTAAGAGCAGGTCTGGCCTGTGCAGAGCAGAGGATCAGTTGGGGAGGGGCAGGGGAAGCTGTTTGAGACAACTTCAGGTGAAACAAAGCAGACTTCAAGAGCTGTGAGCCGGTGCTAGGCAGAGCTGCATGTTTTTTCTCTCCGAAGCAAAGAGCACTAAGACTTCGTGCAACTTCATTAGTGCTGGGATTACGATCTGACCTTGCTCGCCAATGTGAAAGCAGACTCAGACCCTCACTGTTCATCATTACAGGCAAGGTGTTACCAGATTTAAATAGGTACCCTCAAAGGAAAAGAAGATCAGTACATCAAAGCATTATCTCTAGTTTATTTAATGTAGGATGACCAAATGGCAGGCCTTTTTCATGTTAGAGGCTAGAAGTGTAAGCAATTATATCTGTACCATTGTAACTGATACAGCCAAGCCTGTATACTTACCAGGATCTCTTTCATCCTGTTTAGTTTATATAGCATTGTCACCCCTAGGAGTTCACATTGCTTTTACAGTTTTCTAATGTTTTATAGACATATTTGGTCTCTAGGGATGAAACGAGGTACAGAAAAATAATACTCAGTCCCATCTAGATATGGGTATCTGCCTTTATCTGCTGCTTTAGCACTACTGTGAATTACAGGCTATTTTTACAGCTTAAGAAAATATCTGTATCAAAGCAACACAAGAGTAAAGCAGCAAAAATACTGCATAATTCCAAAGTCCTGCTAAGCCAGATCTGAGAAAGATACACAAAAACAGAGCTAAAGAGAACACAACTAAAGATCTTCTTTGTGGTGTCCAGCTGTGGATTTATTGCTGTCCTATGGTCTGGGGCGTCTGCAGAAAGCTAGTTTTATTCAACTTCTATTCAAGCTAGCTCTGCAGCCAAACCTGAACATTTCCCTTCATTTCACTGGCCACCTGAAAAGTTATTGGCTTTCCCTAAAAAGCTTTTTAGGGGCAGCAGTGGAAATGGTGCTTCTTTCCCCAAAGCTGTGCCCCACCTGCGGTGTGAAACACCGTCCTCCCGCCCCGGCTGCTGTGTCCCCATTTCCCCCTTCAGGGACCATCCTCCCTGGGAGGAAGGCTAAATGTTTTCTCCACAGGAGTGCTTCAAGCGAGTAGCAAACCAGGCTTGTGGTACTCAGTGCTGCGCTGCACATAGCCCCAGGGAGGGGCACTCAGAGGGGACGAGTTACTCGGGTCCCGGTGAGGGACTCCTCTGGTTTCCCACATTGCTTTTAACAGCATTTCAGACATGATTGACACTGTCTAGCACCCAAACTGTACTTTCTGGAGTAACTCCTTCCTGTCATGAAATGGAAAGTCTTCAGGGAAGGAAAGACCAGGGAGAAGATAAAGTGCCTTCTGTGGCTAGTGACATGTCACCTGTTTCAGCTTTTATCCAGCATCCCAGAGCTTTTGTCTGAAGACTTTCCATTGAGGACTTTGTTCAATGGGAGCGAAAAGTTATTTATTCATGGGAGAAATGACAGCCAGCAGGCAGTGCTATTCAGCACTTTGAGAATGCACCCCTCTCTGTCTCCATAACAGCCTGAATCCGTCCCCAGCAACACAATTTACAGAGACTTCATCGGCCAGAATGGCCATGGACTGTGGTTTTTTGTACAGATTAATGTGTAAACAGTTCTTCTTACTTAGGTGCATATCATTTGTCTGTGTTTGTTATGTTCTGCTGTGGGACAAAGCTGCTTATTGCTCTCTGTTCAAGTCAGCCTCTCCTAAACTGAGTTTAGTGGACCACTTGATGATTTTCTTTCTCCTTTGCCTACAATCTCAGTAGGAGCTGTGGTTTCAGGATATGAATCCAGGAGGCTGAAGGTCTGTCAGGGAAAAGCCAGTGCAATCAGAAGCCACCCTAAGGCTGCTCTAATTTGTGGTGTGGAGCAGAGTTGGTATCTTGCTTTCTGCCACACACTGTTCAGTCCCAGCTGAGGAGCAGAACAGAGATTTGCACTTGTTCAAAACCAGCAAACAGGTATTTTGCACCCTCATTTCACAGCTGATTTCCACACTCTCAGAAACTGCAGGGCAAGCTGGAAGGAAAGGCAGAGTCTATCCACTGTTTTGAATGTACAGACTTCTCTATATATGACAGTCCCAGCCAGCAGTTCTCTAAGACACAAATAAACACAGTGGTTTTTGCAGCTTATCAGTTAAGACATTATTTGAGTTTGGGCCTCTTGGGAGCTGGGTGGCTGCACGCTATTCAGAATGAGAGGACCATGCTATCATGGCCAACGGATTTCCAAGTGTTCATCACTACTGTCTATATGGTTTTAGGACTTAAAAATAATAATAATGGCACCTCCTGTATTTTACCTTACGTTTTTTCTATTTCTTTTAGCCATACAATGGAAATCCACTTTTAATTGTCTGATTAAGTTGAAGCCAGCCCTGTGGGGGTGGAGGATAGCAGCAGTCCTCATTAGCTACCTTAAATACTTCAGCTCAGAATGCAGTGCCCCTCTCTGCCACGGTGTCTGCTCTCATGCCAACAGGCATCAATGCTGAGCAAGTTTGTAGTAGGAAAAATGGAGTCTATCTGAACAATATGAGAGGTGGAGGATCCAAACATATCTAAAATAGGACTTGGCAAAGTAAAAACCTAAGCTGATAAGCACAGAGGACTTTGGATGGTTTTGTAAGGGAATGTGTGGAGTTGCACCTTTGAGTAAAGCAACTAGAAGAAAGAATCTTCTATGGTACGGCTTGAAAAGCTTTTCACTCTGGAAAAGAGCATTATTGTTATTAAAAGGAAGGAAAAAATGAGGTGTATGCTTTTTTTACTTTAAAGGTAACTAGCGTGCTGTGTAGAAATGGTGATGCAGGACATGTAACTATTAAAAAGTATTCTCAGTAACATTTCTCATAAATGATGTGTCTCCCATGTACTGTATGTGGGAGACTGATTGGCAGGGACCACTCTTTTTCCTCAGGAATTAATGACCATACAACTTATAATACAAGCAAGCACCTCTGCAGCACGACTTAGCCCTCTGATTTCTCTAGACAGGAGAAACTAATCTTGCTACACACCTCTACAGGGGAAAATTAATCTCTCAGTCACATCATTTTTAATGTGATGGTACATGGAGTCACACCAATGTAGACTGCTCTGTAAAGCACTGGATAGGAGGTGGGAAACAGGAAATTTTTTAACAATGAACAAAAGAGTTAGGATTTTACTGCCCAAAAGCCTGTATTCTTATTCTTATTATTCTTCTGTAATGGTTTAATACCATTAACAGATAAGCACCGAAAGTTCAGAACTTCTTTCCTGTGGCCAAATCCTCAGGCATCTAAGGCAAAGTAAGTGGCAATATTGATACTGATACCGAATAGAATGGAGCAAAATGGATTTTTCAGGAGCCTAAGGAAGCCACAACACACGAGTGTCCACCTCAAAAACCTCTCTCTTAGAGAGCACGAGACGTTATGCACAAAAATCTGTTTCTTTATTATGAAGACTAGCTCAGTGCATCGGCAGCAAAATAGCATGTGGCTCTTTTATTCTTATGCTGGGTTTTATACTAACTATTTTTAATTTCCCTCAAGTTAGTGATGAATTTTAGGGTAAAGCTACACCTCGCCACCAGAGCAGCGTCGAATGGTCTTTTTCAGCTTTCCCTCTCCTTCCCTTCTCTCCTCCTCCTTGCACCAGCTCTGAAGGTCAGCCCTGTGCTGGGAGAGTTCAGTTCACTGGCCTGAGGGCAGCTAAGGTGGTCAAAAGAAGTGACAAGCTTCGCAAGTTGAACCAGTTCAGTGAAAGGCCTGATGAGCACCAGAGCTGGACCAAAGAAAGAAGAGGGACTGCCTGGCCAAGAAAGGAGCAGGCAAAAAGGAGAAGAACCTCCCTCTTGGCAGCGGTGAGCTGTTAGACTACCCCAGCTTCACCCTCAGAGAAAGGAATTTAAAAAAAGGGCAGAGTAAACAAACCAGGAGCAAGGTTGAAAGGTGGTGGTGGGACCATGCTGACAGGGGAAGACAGACCTGGCTGGGTTAAGATGGCCTGTTGTCATTCATCCTCACTCTTGCACTTGGATGCAGAAAGAGCTGCTGAGCGCAGCAGCCTCAGAGGGAGCTGGGGGGAGGAGAGGGGGAGAGAGGAGGAAGCAGGAGGGGCTACTCTGGCAACACTGATTCTGGACAATTTCTCATATCCTTTGATAGGGGAAATAGCCTCTCTAGGGAAATATGGAGCTTTTGATATTTGATGAAAGTTCTTAAGAATATTTTGATATTTCACCCTACCAGTGACTCCTATGGGCAGGAAATGTCTTATGGGAAGCAGAATAAAGCAACTTTTAGAGCAATTGTCATCATATTTCAAGCAGTACTAGCTAACAGGATTCTCAAGTTACTAAAAACTTTCCTCTGGCTAATATAGAGCCTATTAGTGAAGTATTATATTATTTGTCAAGAATGCTTTATAACACTGTCCATGCCTACCTACATGAACTAGAAAACTACAGTCAGCAATTTGTTAGCAAGATTCATGTTTAAATGTTCTGTTGCTCACAACCTGGGACAATGGATTAAATAAAGTCTTACAAAGGAAGACACAAACAACCAGCCATCCAGAAACTGAGCACGACTTGGGTGAGGTAACAAGATGGTTCGTACTGTTGCTTATGGTGACAGCACTATGTAGAAGCACTTGCAACTGTCGCCTCTGGGGTGTCTTCATTCTTCATCTACTTCTCCTTCATGCTCATCTGTTCTGCAACATGGTGTGTGGAACAGTACCAGAATGGATGGCAAGGCCAATATCTGGAATATAAATATTTATTCTTCAGTCCAACCATCTCCCACTCTGAGCTTGTATACTTTTATTAAACTTGATGGTCCTCTCTTTATTACTGTTTGAGGCAATGCAGCCACACATATATTCCTATGTTTTTGTGGCTGCTGTTGTTTTGCATATTGCCTCTCAGCTTTTGCTTAGACTTAACAGGTAACTTGTAGCAATTCTTTCACAGCGGCTCATCTCCTGCTGTTGCAACTGCAAGAGCAAAATATGCAACACATGAGAAATACAAGTTTATAAACCCTTTTAAAGGTTTTCAGAATGTTCTTAAGATTTATAGCAGGAAATAAGCAAGACTGATCAAATTATTTGAGCACTGTCACTCATCATGATGGCACATGACTTTTGGTTGCCTTGTTAGCTAGTAGAAAGGATTCAGTTTGGTCTGGAAAGAATAAAACATGGAAGAGAATGTGGGAAACCCAGGTTCAGCCCATGCTCTCCTTAAAGAACTGTGCTTAGCCAAGAAAGGGTGCACTACTTCAGGATCTTTTCAGGGGCGACCAGTTCAGAAAACACTATTTCTGAAAAAGAAGAAGAAGAGAGAATGAAAATGTCTCTTCATCACACTGATTACAGCACTCTGCTGCAAGAGGGACAACTGTGATACAGTCCCTGTTCTAATTAGTGTTAAAAATGTAATGGATCTTAAGTAATTATTAAGGTATTATCATAAGGTTGTACAATTAATACCTATTATTTGTAATAGGTATTAAGTATGTAGATGCATTTGGGAAGATGAAATCATCAGTCAGGGATGAGATTCAGATTTTGTTCTCTAAGTATCCAAATTAATCTTTAAACCCTTTCAAATTCAGGTGTGAGGCCTGACTTTAGTCTTACTCGGGGGGTATGTTACACATTTTGTTCTACATTCTGCTGCCATACAAAAGGGAAACTCCCCTGAACATCATCAGCGCTTCAACATGGCCTCGGCTCACCCACCCGGGGGCTGACGGAAGCGCCCGCCACGTGCCCCCCACCATGAGGCTGGTGGGAGCTGGCTGGGGGCCGAGTGCCTCTTTTTGGCTGGAGCACAGAAGGCAACGCAGGACAAGCCTTGCAGGATGTGGGATGGGGGTTTGCTGTTTAGACACGGGGAGGTCCAATTTAGGCACAAACAAGCAAATCCCTTCACAGCCGAACAGGACTAACGTGGGCAAAACCACTCCTAGAGGCAGCTGAGCCAGTTTGTTCTCCAGCACTAGCCTGATCCATGGGACACTCCAAGAAAAATTAAAATGTGTACTTTTTCTTTAACATAAGACCTTTTTTGTAGCAAGTCACAATCAAAAATTGCTGGTGATTTGCTTTTGACTAAACACTACAACACCATAAAACATCGATGGAGCTTGTAAAGCTCCAGTGTGACAGGGCAAATGTCTTCACCGATACCCAGCTTTTGATTGCAAGAGTCATATGAAAGGGTTACTGGAAATTCAACCAGAAGAACATTTCAGAGAGCAGTAAAACCAGGACTGCAACTTCTTCAAAAACATTAATCATATCGGTAATGAGTTTTCAATTGAAATTTTGATAATACGACTGCACTGATATTGCAAATGGCTAGCTTCTCCTTTTTCACGTGGTTGTGAATCAAGAATATTCTTTTCAAGTAGCATGGAAACAGACATCAGCAATAAATGATTCTGAACATATTAAATGATAGATCTTATTTATTCAGGTAGATTATCTCTTTTCTTAGGCCCAACTTTTGGCAGAACTGAAACATTAAAAAAAATTCACATATATAAAAAAGCCAAATTGTTTTAAAGCTTGAGAATTATTATTTTTTCATGTCTCCCCAGGTGCCTGGTTTGAGCAGAGGTTTAGATTTTGCCTCAGAACTGTTGTAAAAAGTTAATTTAAGTGAACTGCTATATTCATGAACAAAGAGACTTTTTACACTCAGTGACGTGGGTCATTAATTGGACATCTCATTCATCACAGACCCTTACCAGAGAAAACAAAGAACAAGAACTAAAACAGGACTCTGGCTTTGTTAAAAAAAAAAGGAGTTTAAGGAATCTGCATTTAATCAAAACATGCAAAACAATCTCCAGATACTGTCTGGCAACAAATTTAGGATTTGCAGAGCTGAAGTGTTCATTTGCTTGGCTATAAATATTATGTTGATGAAAGACAGTCCTAACTCTGTCTTCCACCACTTCACTTCTGATAGGGAAGTTAAGATTTTATGTGTTTGCTTAGAAACCCATTAGATCTAACCTTTCCAGGAGAATTACAAAGGGGAATGATAAATGGCCCTGTATCAGTTCAGGGGAGGGAGAGGTTTCATCTGAGGTACTGCAGGGGTAAGTACTCAGTCTAGGCATATTTGATGTTATCATTCATGATGTAGCACATAAATGAAAATCAAAGATTATACTAAGGTGGGAGGAACTGCTAATGCTAGTGAGGGAAAAAATATTTAAAATGACATCAAGTGGTTAGGAAGAGGAGCAAGAAAATAAGATTAAAGCTGCAAAAATGCAAGATGTTATTATACCTGTGAGAAAACACTCCAAAGAGATATTTAGTGGGAGGAAAAAAGCAATAATGCAAGAGGGCTGAGGCTGAGCAGAATATTAGATGTACACTTGCAACAGGAAAAGACAACAATAACAAAAAAGCCAAATGAAGCAGTATGCATTCACAGGCCTTACCCCATGAGCTGTGGAATTAGTAAACCTTTTCCATATGAATTGGCAGCAAAAAGACCTTTAGAGAAAGAAGATGATCTGCGAAGTGTGTGAGCAGGGTGTTGCATACATATAAGCAAGGCAGAGGTTGCTGACTCTTGCTGACTTGTAGGTTCTGGATCATTTTGGCAGAAAGATTTCTAGCTACCTACGCAAGCCTTGCCTCAGATCCCTCCACGAGAACAAATGTAAAGGCTGTGCAGAAGAAACTGAGAATTTGGGATTAAATTTTTGCATAACCCCTTCTCTTCACTACAGAGTTAAACCCTCAGCAAACATGGGAGAGAAAAATACTGAAATGCATGCAAATAATAAAGTCACAAATACTCTTTGTTCTGTGAACATAAGCACTGCATGGGCTGTTACACTACTAATTTTAATTTGAGCATCTATATTGGCCTAAAACAATATCCTTAGAATTGAACACTATCAAATTGCAGTATTTGGAAGTGGAATTTGAATATTAGTTTTAATGCAACTTCTTGAGAAAATATGGAGCAATACAAAATACGGAGCAAAAATATGGAGTATTGTATTGCTTTTTGTATTTTATTGTATTTTATACAGCATCTTATTATGTAAACCATAGCACCTTCTGAAAGAAACATCACAAAACAGAAAAAAGTATACAATAAAAAATTCCAGGAAAACAAGAAAAATTGTGCAAACCCTTTTTTCAATTGATGACACCAAACGTATAATCATGATTATTGCAAATATTTGCATAAAATCAGTGCATTTAAAAAGCAGAATATTTAGAATACATGCAAGATTTTCTCTGGCTTAACATTAGTGGCTCCTGTAAAAAAAAACTACATGAAGGAAGAATCATTTTTCTCTGCTCAAAGATAAACTTTCACACTTTGTCTAAAATTTTCCACACATAAACTCCTGGTCATGTTTTACACCGTGTTACATATTTAATAACCACTCACAATCAACCTGGGAGAATAACACCAATTTATCAGGAACTGGGCTCAGCTCTGAAAGATTATCAGAGAACACTATAAAAATACTGCTGTTTGTAAGAGACCACTAGGAACAGTACGTTATGCCCTGTAAAGCAGCCAGGGTAGTTTTATTAAGGTCAGATGGCATTTGAAGACAAAATCATGAAGAAACATATTGAAAAGGCTTTTATAGAATAGTCCTGTTGTGAAAACACCTTAGGGACTTAAGCACATGCATACATATGTTTCTTGTTTTTATTTCCATGACTTCATGTACCGTCACCCAGTTTACCAGTCAAAAAGTTTTCTTTTCTGTCACTGCCGTCCTTTACTATACCTGGGTCTTCAACGTATATGTTCCATACCTTGTGAAAATGAATTAGGCTTTTATCAATCTCACTGAATATTAAAAAAAAAAAAAAAACCCAACAAAACCAGATCAAAAACAGAGACTTAAAATACAGGTTTTTTTTTTTTATTATGTACAAAATGCATTGATTTTATAATTAACTAATTTCTAGGGCATTAAGACAGGGATGCATTTGAATTGCTGTCCCTTTGAAGACGGACACTGAACCCAGCAGTCCAGTGTAGTCTCCAAGGAGCTAAAGGAGCTAAGAGAGCAAAACCAGGGAGCCAAGTCTTAATGTAACAAGTCCGGGGAGCAGGAAGAAGCGCAGAGCACTGCATCGGCACAGCCCTGCTCCTGAGCTCTTTGCTCAAGCAAACAGCTATTGATTCTGCAGTCAGATGTAGCCTAGCAGGAGGTAAACAATCCTACTGGTGAAGTCTTGGGTCAGCCTTCCCCTTTTTTTAGGTACATTGATAAACACACTTTTTAAAACAGGTTTAAAAACATCCATGTAAAGGAAAATGTAAAGACAAAACCCACCTTGAATTCTGTAAGGTGTTTTCTTACCTAAAAGCTGTACTTCTGACTTAGCCAGTGTCCAGTGAATTGCAATAATTGCACCATTTTTTATATTCACTCATATTTCTCATTGTTAGTTTAAGATATCAAGTCATTCCTTAAAATTGCCTTGGCTATGCTAAGGAGTTCTGGATTCCTAAGAATCACTCAGTACAGAACTATTCCAGCTACCAGGCTAATTTTGTACTGATTTTCCGAATCTTTTCAAATTTGCCAGTTTGCTTTTTGAAGTACAGTCAACAATACTGGAATGACATATCCAGGATTAATCACAGCATGGCCATCAATATGGTAACATCTTCTCTGCAGGTCATATATCCCAAAGCGGCTTTACATCATGCTGGTAATTCATGTAGAGCTGGCTCTTTATACTAATATCCCCTCCATCTTTCCTAGCCCAAAGAGAGTCACAGGTTTCCAGGAGGAAATCCTATTTTAAGATGGGATTCTTTGTTCCTAGAAGCATGAGCTGAAATTCAACTGTGTTACAATGAGCTCATTTTCCCAAACAAGTCAACCTGGCATATTTTATCAATCCCTGGCATTATTTTCTATTTACTTCTTACTTTTTGATCATTTGCTAATGTTACCAGCAATGATTTTATATTGTTTTTCCTACCACCACCAAGGATAGTGTATGTAGACAAAGAAGACATCCCAGAGGGACGCACTAGAAACCTCCTGTCGGACAATGATTTCAATTTACAATTGCATTTTACATTCTGCTGGTAGCTAAGCTTAATCTGTATAATACTTGCTGTATGTATTGCACATACTGTATTATACCAAAATATTACGGGAGACTAGGCCAGATTCTTTACAGGTATTTATTATTTCAACACACTTTCCTTTTCAATCCAATTTGTGGATTTATCAATCCAATTTTTGACAGATCTATTTTCATTGAAACCTTGCTGAATGACATTATTCATTCCATTACAATTTCTTTTCTTTTTGTTTTGACTTTAAGCTGGATTGTCCAGATCAAAATTTCCCAGGTCATGTTATTTACCTTTTTGACAGTAAATGAAAAGCAAATAAAAGAAACTAAATGCATCAGACAGGGAAAAATACTAGATTAAGACAAGAAGAATGGATTTATATTGAGGAGATTTTTGAAATTATAGTTATAATAAGATGTTAAATTTCATTAGCTGGTATAGACCTTACTATACTACTTTAGTACTATAGAATTTTATGTAGAAACAAAAATAAGGTTTATATTTTCATTTAGGTTTTTTATCGCTGCTGGGAAGTATTTAATATGTGTGTACATCTATTATTTAAGTAGAGTACATATATTATTTAAGTAGATTTAGAACATAGCATACATTTAACATCCATGTTCTTTAAATATATTTATTCTATCGGAAGATAGAGACTGACAGTATTTGCCAGATGACAATCTTTACACATGATTTGTTCATGTTGCTTTGGACAGGACTTAGAATTCAACTAGAGTACACAAAACAGCATTCAAAATGTCTTTATTTTTATTAAACAATACTATTTGTCTCTGCTGGGCACCATGAAAGAAGAAAGAAATTGTTTGGAGCATTTTTTTTCTCAACTTTAAAAACATCTGATTTACAAGTGATTAATAAGTCTACAGCATTCAGAAATTTGTTTGCACTTCATCACCTAAGCAGGACTGTCATCCTTGACTCCTTTTGGTTCTCTGCAGTCTTGTGATGGTCATAAATTCCTCAAGAGTGTCATAACTCTGAACTGTAAGTATTTGATGATTTCATAGGAAACGGTCATAAGTACAGAGTGATTTATACCAGCACCGTTGTGAGCATCCAGCTGATGGAATAACAGTAAATACATTCTGTCATGGAATTATTATAAAGAAAAGTTTATACATAGTGAACAGAACAGATGAACAGGATAACTTTGAAACAGTACTATTGAAAATGAAAGAAAAAAAGGTATTCAAAAGGAAATCCTTTTAAATAATACTTTTAAATACTTGTAAAATGGCAATTAGCAGGTTTTTTTTCATTTCCTCCCCAGAAACTCTAAAAACAAAGCTTGTACAAGTAAAAAGTTAGTTGTCAGTATCGGCATTATGCTACACAGTATTATAATGCAAGAAAATCTATTATCACTTCTTTGAGTTAGTCACTGAGTTTTCTTACTGTTTTAAAATACAATTAAGAGAAAAAAGCTGAGAACCTTGGGAAAAAAGCAGACTGGAGCAAATCGGAGCTTTTTCCATTGCCTTCAATACACTCCAGAAGCAAACTTACTTGGTTGGCCTTCGTGTTAAGACTTGACTTCTTTTTGCTCCATCATTTCCAGTCACGTCTCAGATCTCCATATATTTAGTCCAAGGATCCCAGGTAGGAGTGTTCTCCTTCAAGTTACTAGACATAAATTTCACTTTGATTCAGGATCTAAGGGAGGCATTACTACCTAGGATTTGGTTTGAGCACACAAACACAACTAAACTTGTGCACAGACTTTCTTTGGCAGTGGTTGCAGCATGATGTAGAGAATCTTGTTAGTTTTTAGCCAGGTAGGTGCACTGCCACTCTCAGTCTTTCCCCAGAAAACTGAATACAAGCCACTCCATCCTGTTTCTTTCCTGTGATGGCAATTTAGCGTAGCTTGTGTTTGCATTTCTCTGAGCCCAGGCAAACTGCTGACTTTAAAGGCAAAGCTACACGAGTCCCACTGTAAGCATTTTGAGCAAGGCATAAAAATGAAATTTTACTCAGTAATGTATTAACATATAATAATAAAGTACCATTGAAACAATCTCTCACCTGGGTTCAGCTGCTGATATTGTTTATAATCTCTCTATACCTTTGCATTGCACATCTGCTTGGTTTTTTGATAATACTTGGCATTTTGATAATAATACTTGGCATTTCTATAGCATTTTTCGTGTTCCAAGTGTTAATTAATTTATTTTTTCCTGAGGAATTACTGAAGCTATCTGTTTAGTAGACAGTTATAGTTGTTTTAAAGAGAAACTTTTAAGAGTTCTCTCTGAGAGAGAAGTTGTCTTAAAAGAGAAAGTTCCTGTCCTCTGGAACAAAACACTGGGAATAGCTAGGACTTACTAGGATTTCTGATAATTTGGGGGATGGGAGTCTCCTGCCAAAAAAGAAAAAGTTAATTTAATTAACTTGATGACACAATTTCAAACATTCATTTAAATTAAGCCACTGAGCCAAAACCAATTATTCCAGAATCTTAATTGTGACTCCTAACATACTTCCTTTAACAGTGTTTATATTTTGTGTAAAGCAAGAACTTGTGATTATGATCTTGATTTTGGTGCCTGACAAATGTATCCATAAGCAAATGAGGAGGCAGCTCACTTGATTAGGTGCTTTTCAAAAACTGTACCAATCACAATTTCTGCAAAACAAACCAAAACTCTACTGTACAGCAGCAGAACACTTGGCAAATTATCTTATGCTACTGTATCTATGTTCGATTTTTTTAATGCAATACCTTTCTGTCTTTAAACTGGCAGAGATTTTAATGTGTTGTTGGAACTTGGTTTTATGCCCGATGATTGGTGTGCATCTTTTTGCCAGCCATGAAGCTGGTACTGATCTTTTTTCTTCTAAGGGCACATGCAATTGCACCGAGAATGTGTCCTGTTCTTTGCTTCTCTCCTCCTATTTTTCCTGTTCATATTTCATGTCACCAGAGAAAAAACTGCAAGGACAATGTGACATGCTTACAGTGAGAGACAAAGGAGCCTCTGGGTTGAAGTGTAAAACTAAGTATTCCGAGTAAAAAAAATTCCTTGTTTTATTGCTGGAGAGGTGTTTTGGCAGAGATTGCAGAGGCAGGTAAATAAAGAAATCGTATCACTGACAATATAAATTCTCATGTTTTGTGAATTCATAAGCAAAAGTTCTCAGAGCTTTGAGACAGAAATGTCTCTCAAGGACTTCACTGGCGTCTTATCCAGAACCTGTTGGGGCTTGG
Source organism: Fulmarus glacialis (assembly GCF_000690835.1). Taxonomy (NCBI): domain Eukaryota; kingdom Metazoa; phylum Chordata; class Aves; order Procellariiformes; family Procellariidae; genus Fulmarus; species Fulmarus glacialis. Next base: position 51,950 of record NW_009230887.1, read on the forward strand.
CAGGAAACTCACCCATACCTCTTTCAGCGCTGCAACAGCACTCAAAAATTACAGTTTAAGGTAAAGTTTACATCAAAGCCCACAGACAGCAGAAATACACTGATGGGATTTTGAGCTAAAGCAAGTTCCTGTACTGCTGTATTTAGCATCTTATAGGACAGTGAAAGAAATCAATAACTTGAGTTTTAAACATGCTTGCAGTTCCAGCATCAAAAATCTCAGAATTCTTCCAATATTTTTTCAGAAATTTGCATTTTTTCTTTTCACTCTACCACAATTCTGCCACAATCCACAAGCTGGTATGGGATAGCAAAAGTTTTTTAAGGTGAATTACTTTTAACGGGATTTGGGTGCCCAAACTGTTTGGAAATTTTAGTCAATATTTTTGCATTAATAGCATATGGTCTTGGTATTTTGAAAAAAAAGGTTACACTTACTTAAATGTTTATTCCCAGTGTAAGCATTCAGACGGCACACTGGATTTTGCAATATCATAAACAGCTGAAAAAAAGATACCAGTCAATCCACCAAAACTTATGTCTTACTGCCTTTGGAAAGGCTTTATAAAATGGTATAGATCCAAATACAGAATGGCAAAGATATTATATTCTAGAAATTTTATTCCCAAGTCAGAAGTCAAAAGATGTTTATAGTGCCAGTGGGCATTGAAAAAAGTTGAATGCAATCCAAAGCTCCAGAGTTGTTTCCCTATTATTATTTTTATTATTAATACTATATCTAAAGCAAAGACTATACAAAAGTGTGAGGGGGAAAAAAAAAAAAAAGGATTTTCCGGCTGCCAGATAATTTCCCAGTTTGGAAGCTGATCAGTCATTTCCAGTTTTGCTCTGTCTTTTTTTTCCCCTTTCCTCTCAGCATAAAACATTGCAAAACAGAGCAATTGTAAAGAATGAAGTGAAGGAAACGTAATCCTAGCCACCCAGAAACATGCCCTAGATCACATAGGAAGATCATGGAAGGAGGGAGGGAGAAGTATATCTCTGAGACATATAGCTTGTGTCATTAAAAGCAACACTAACAAACAGAGCCCCTTTTAAAACTCATTAACACTGAAATGATGACAACCCAACTTGGGCTTTCTCTGCATATTCAGATGCTACTTAGAGGCACACCAGCATCTTCTGCATCTGCCAGCTGAAGTGTATCACGTTACACAGCAGTTACGGCTCAAAATATAAATTAATTTCAAGGCCTTATGATTTGGACAATTTACAAAGGGATATCTACTGGCAGCTGAGCAATATGGGGATGTTAAGACTTCATGTCATAATTATTACACTTCCAGTGTCCAAACAAGCCAGGTGCTTTTTAGAAGAAATAACAAGCGTACAACCTACCCCAAACAGGCATGGGAGATTTGGGAAGCAGATAAAACATATCAGCATTTTGTCTTGTTCTCTGATGACTTTATCACCAATAATGTTTGTTTGTTTAGCGGGGACCTTATCTGCATTAGAGCCGTCAGTAGCAGCTCTGGTACGTCCTCTCTGGGCAGTTGCCCGTGAGCCTGATGGCTCAAGGCGGCACGGGGGTCTTGGGTTCATCTCCCTACCCTTCCTGGGGCTGGCCCCAACACCTACCGCCCCTTCCAGGAGAAGGTCCTCTGCCTTATACTGCAGCCATCCAAGGACAAAATGCTTCACTCCCCGCATTGATACAATTTCATTTCATATTACATTCTTTCCCATTTCACTTGGAAATAAATATAGTCACTATAGCAAGTGCTTGTTTCTGAGTGCAGCCGTCTCACAGGGTCCCTGTCTCTCTCTGCCCACATTGTTGTTTGAAACTGTCTTCAAAGTGGGGACAGACAGAGGTGAGAAACCACTGCCACCTACAGAGGTATTTTTCCAGTTCTTCAGTTTAGCCACAAACCAACAAAGTAACAAGTTCATGTTCTTGCACCTTGCATGGCTTTGCTCAAAAGGGGCTGCACGGAGCAGCCCTTCCGCAACCTGTAGAAGACTTCTGAAGCAAAACTGCTTCATTCACGGCTTTGTTGCAGGAATTAACCCATCAGGTCCTCAACCATTTCTAACTGGGTGCCAAGGGTCCCTCTAAAGGAGCTGTAAAGAGCAAAATGGCATAGGGCACTGTGCTAAAGGGCAGGGGGCAGATCAGCTTTTGCTTTTTGACTCAGCTCATGCCTTCATAGCTGAGAGCAAATCATTTAATCTCTGTGCTTTTGGTCTTATTTCTAGCAATTTTCTTTTTCTATTAAGACTGGTTTTCAGGGAAAGTGTCTCTTAGCAAGTGCAGCATCCTCACTACAGTTTTAGCAAATATTGGCTTTGGCTAGAATTTCACCCCAAAATCTATACAGTACTTTAGGAATGTTGGACATTTAAATGATGTTTATAAATACCAAAATATGTGGAACTTTAAAAAAAAGATTGGATAAAATACGAAGGAATAAGAAGGAATACTTGTTAGAATATGCATAATCTTTTTCTCTAACTTCTTATTTTGTCTCTCTGTTAAGCACTTTGTGATGAAATGTATTGTAAACAGATCAACACTATTATTCCATTCACATTTTTAAAGTGTTAATAACCTTTTTCCATTTTGCAAATCAACAAAATAAAAATGGCTTATAAAATCTTTCAGATTAAGAGATAAGGATGCTCAGCCTCACAAAAACATTTGGTCGGTTGATCTAGCATTAACAGTTATGTTTAGAAAACAATTTAACAGCCACAAAACACAACCTTGTAAGCATTAAGCATGTTATATATTTCTACTACAATTAATTTCCAAATAAAATGTTGCTTTATTTGTACATAATAAAAATAAATAATAAATTCTATTCTTTAACAAACTAAGGTATCACAAATGTTAGGGGGAGAAGGAGAGTTCAGTTTTTATCCCACCATTAAGACTGGAAGATTTCTGACATTAAAACTAACTTCGGGGCTACTTAATTGGAACCACAGTTGAGAAGGGATCTCTTGTATTGATAGTTTTTGTATTATAAAATACATGTTTGTCTATTACTGGAGAACAGCAAATTTTAAACAATTACATTTGAGTTAGGGCCAAGGGCTCCAAAAGTCTACTTTAGGAAGAGAAAGACAAATCAGTTATTCTACCCAGTGTTTCTTCCTCTCCCCTGAGAAAAGCCTGAAAGAAAACATCACACACAAAAAAAGCTAAAAAAAAAAAAAGATTAAAACTTCAAGAGAATTTATTCAAATGACCGCAGCCTTTAAAAAACAATAATGTAGCAAATCAGTTTTTGCATTTTCTTTTGTATAGTCATGAGCACTTTTTCTAAGACATGAAGTTATGCTGATGGCTCTAATTTCCGAGGGTCAGCCCTGGCCCTATTCCATCCCCTGGAAGTCACTCATCCTTCACAGGTCCTCAGCCATCATCTCTAGTGGCTCAGCCATCACCTCAGCCAATGGTCTAAGCATTGCAGACTGGATTCCAACAAGCTCAAAATAGCATAAAAAACATAGTTGCACTCTACAGTTTTCCTACAGAAGCGATAGAAGCTAAAAAAAGGAGTTGGACAAAATGGTTTATGAGGTAAATGTTCCAAGGCATAATATGGTTTGGCTAAAACAAAAGCTGTGTCCCAGAATGTACAGAAATATAGAAATAAAGAAGGAGTTCTCAAAATACATGGTTCAGCTCCTAAAATGTGTACGACAATTCATTTTTCATTATAGCAAAGAATATAAAAAGCAAATCAGGAAAGTAAGTTACATCAAATTACAATGATGTAAAGGCAAATTGTTAAGTGTAGTAGGCTTTCCATGATTTAGCTTACAAGATTTCCAAATTTCTGTGTGTTTGCGGGAAGATGTGAAAACAACAGAAGCAAGTTTAAGAAGTCTTGTCTGTGAAAAATGTCATAGTTAGCGATTCTACATTGAGAATGAGTAATCTCCGTACAGAAGATATTTATTTTAACTTAGGCAAGTGTTGCTTTGGCTTCTTTAATTAACCAGAAATCCCTAGCACTAATTTTAGCATGTCCAGTTTGAGCCTGATCTGCTCGACACCCCTGCCCTTACACAAGGTAAGACTTAAACTGTAGGAGCTTCATGACTTTATGAAATCCCATTTCACCTACTGCATGTGGCAAAACCTCTCCTTCAGGCTGCGTTCGAATCCTCCCTTTTGTATATTTCTATGTGAACTACGTTTTATGTCGAGGAAATACTTGTGGAAAACAAAAGAAGAAAAAGGGCTATGAATGCTCATTTAAATATAGACTTGTGAGAACATTTGCACAGTATTCTCTCAGCAGTGTGGGAAAGCTGTCTCCGGTATTCATGCAGCATACCAAAAAATCTATCATGGATGTTTTGTGAGGGAAAAAAAAAAAAGAAAAATATCTCCTTTCCTCTTCTTCATAACTCTTAATTGGACAGCCTGTGACAGTGGCAATAGCATGGCAACTAGCACGTGAGCTGTACATAGACTAAATGAGACACATGTTTCTGACCATTGCAAGGATTCCTTGTGTGTGTTGTGACCCTTTCTACAGGTTGTCTGGGACGTGTATGTGATACGTGTGGGACCCCAACGGGAATATATGGGGTGCTTCCATGTATCTGCCTCATCCACAAACCAGCTTCAAACACAGTGGCCCATTTGTACTTCCCACAACTAAATTATCTTTGCTAAGTATTTATGAAACATGCAAATTCTGAGAGAATCTAATACAGAAAACATGCCTTGCAGACAACTCCCCAGCTTTCTGCTGGTTCATAGATAAGTCTACAACAGCAGCTCCTAAACTATAGTCTACAGCCAGTCAGAGTCATAGCTGGTGATCTGGTCCACAGAGTGATGCTACTTTTGACATGTTTTTAAATAAGTAACGATGATAAGGATGCATGACAGGTTGTGGAAAAGATGTGGTCTTGGCATAGGTCTGGGATCCCTCCACCCCTGCTCTCCCACAAAAAACAGTCCCCCTGTCTGTGCTGATGAATGGATCTAAGGGACCCACACCAGAACACAATGCTGGGTATCATCTCAGGAATATTTTTTCGAGAGACCTGAGGGATGTGCCCCCTCTGAATTTGGCTGGCACTTGCATGCCAGTACACCCTGGCTGAACTGCAAATGGAAACGTCTTGATGGAACGCACCAATGGGGAAAGCCTGCAGCGGTGGTTTGACCTGGCTCACTCAGAACATAAAAATTCGTAATCATCCCAGAGCACGTGGAATCCAACAAATCGTCTCCAGAGTTAAAATGTCTAAGAAGGCATTATAGACGTCACAAACAAATTAACAGACATAATCAGCCAGATCATCAGCTGGTATAATTTGGCAGAAATCCACTGTAGCAACATAAGTTTTGTAAAGCTAACCTGAATTACGCCAGCTGAAAGACTCACTTAGTTTATTTTTTCTGCCATTGTGCACATGGAATAAGCTGGGTATCTGAAGCCTTTCTTGGTTTTTTTTCACTTTTTATTTTTGTATGAATCTTATCTTTATGTACACAGACATGCAAATAAATTAAAGGGTCAATTCTCCATTCCATCTGCTTTACAGCAAACCATTTGTTGCTCTTTAAATGACAGCTGCTTGGCCCAGGAACAAGTTCGGCTGCCACTGTGCAACACACGTATGCGCTGCTGGCACAGCAGCAGAAACGCCCAGCTCCGCGCTGCCCTGCCCGCTCCCGGGCAGTCCGTGTCTGCCCCGGCACCTCGCTCCCGGGGAGCGGGGCTGTGGGACACTCGGGAGGTAACAGGGTCAGGTGTCACTGAAGAGTTCCCCTGAACAGGAAACATTTCCCCCTGTTATCAGGTTTCTCCCTGTTATTAGTAGCAAGGACAGGAGGTCTGGGTCTAAAAACATGCTTATGTTGCAAAATAAGAATAGTGTAAGAATTACCTTAACAATGCCTAGGGCTAGTTCATAATTTCAGATTTAGGGAACTCTAAAAGCTCTCTGAAACTGTAGCGATGGTGCCCACAATAGGGGCCTTATCAAATTTCTGCATCAGGAGTTTGCCGCTAAGTTTTATTAATTAAAATTATCTGCTCTCACCCTCTTGAAATAACAAAGTGTGGCTGGCATTCATTGCAATATTACAGGCTGTGGTTGTTATGAAAATATAGTTGCTAGGATACCTTCATTATTTCATCCTCATGTTATACTGGTTTATCAATTAATGAAGAAACACTCAAGCTACTTCTCGGCACATCTATGCACATTCTTGACGTATGACTTCCCTCATCTCCTGTGACGCTCCTCTGTGTGTTCACCTTCGAACCACGGTGCGGGAAACGAGAGTGACCGTGACCACATCGGTCTGCAAACTGTAGTAATTGGGCAACTCTTCCATTTGGCCTTTTCTCGTCTTTGTTAAAATGAGGACAGAAAACCAGATGCCTTTACATCCAATATTTCTCCACTGAATGGACCTGAAAAAATAATGCTTTTTCAGGGGCAATTTCACAAGTCTATGCTATCCATTATCCATTGAAAACTTTTTTATCGCACAACCTCAGCAGTATAATGCCTATTCAAAAATGAGATCCTGCAAAATTATATATTTCTCAAGGCAGTTATCTAATAAAGTACATGAGGTATTCTCATTAGATACGAGGAGGCAGCCAAAGCTCTGGAAATACTCAGTCCCAGAACTGAATTTGTTTGAAAGTCTGATGCAATCCGATAGACTACAATGGAAACTCACCTTGGATACAGATGCTAAGCATTATCCTCTGCAGGAACAGAGAGCCTGTGCAACACAAAACTCCTGACACTTACAGTCTAAATGGAAATTAAGTAGGAAGCCGGCACTATACGGACCTTCTGGTACACTGAATTTCACAAGCAAACCAGAGTACGAACCCTTCACGTCATTCCCAGACTAGGACTGGAAAGTTGGAAAATATTCTGGCCAACCAGCAGTTAGTGAACACTGAGAGACAGAGAATAAACAAAAACCATATCTGCATTTCAAGCTATTTTTTTAACAACTTGACCAAATATAATGCGATGATCAAGTGAACAAACAGAGCAGCTACTGCCATTTTCAGACAGATCAACACATCTAAACAGCAGATCTATAAATAGCCTGCTCACAGTATTGCAGCACATGCTGACCACACAGATGTGATCTTGCAAAGCAAGTACCAGAAACTGTACACAGCTGTTTTCACTTGGTTAAAGCCTGTGTGGTCTTTCCTCCAGCACAAAGAAATGTACTCCATTTTTTGAAAAAAATTACAAATCCTACTGCACAGACTAATAGATTTTATATATTAAATAGGTTAATTTTGTCCTGAAAATGAGCAGTGGTTCAGTAAGCAAATAAAGGCTCCCAAAGAAACAAACAAAGTAGTTTGCATAAAACATTAGGAAAATATTCCCAAAGCACTACAGAAATTTCATGAGATATTAATAATTTGACATGATTATGTATGATTTGTTGAACACACAAGCATGCTTGAGCAGACAGAGGAACACCTACAACTGCCAGAGAGACACTTAGTACATTCAGGGGCCTGACTTTTCAGGGTGCTTTGTGTTAAGAAGTACTGAGCACTCTTGGCTCTCACTGAAACCCTGGGAAGCTGAGAGGCTCAGAGCTTGCAGAAGATGCACAGAGGATTGCAGAACATGCTCAGCATTTAACAGCTCTGGGAACCATGGAACAAACTTTGGGTGATGCCAATCTCTTTCTGGGAACCTTAAGAAAAATGGTTTCACTTTTCCCACACTGTCCAGGAGTAGCTTTAACACCCTTCTGTGCCCATGCTGCTGCTTGGCTGTTTGCTGTGGAGGAAAAACAGAGCCTGAGGAGAAAAGCCCCATGAGCCCCGCTGTGCTCAGAGCTCCCGCTGCGGTGTCATCGGTCGGTGTGGTGCAGTGATTTGCTCCCTTCTGCCAGGGAGACCCAGCCCATCAGCTTGGTCTGTCACGAGCTGGTTCTGAGCAGCCCCCCAGCCTGTGTCAGTGCCCTGTGTACGAACATGCCCGCTGCATACCAGGAACACGGACTGGTGATGGAGCATCCTGACATAGGTGGCTTCCCTCCTAAGACATGGCAGAGGAAAGACGCTGATCCCTGAGCTGTCCCAGCCTGAAGCTCTGTGCCTGTATATGGCCGCACAGTCCTATCCTTCACTGCATGTAATGTCAGCTCATATACTCACTTTAAATGGCCATGTAACGGTACTGGGGAGAAGGACAGTAATGTTCTGATGTACATGATAAAAACTCTATTGGCTAGCAATTGGCATGTCTGTTTATCTCCTAGATGATGAAGCTGTGAGCAAAATACATATGTGATCTCAAGCAAGTACTGATTATAATTCCTGCAATGTACCTAAGCTGCACACATAGTTTGCTTTCTTCACGATATTCCACTTCTTCCACTGTTCTATATGTGCTTTTTATTCTGTTTGTATGAGGACATTGTCTTTCATTTTCGTGTTCTCCACCCTCCTGTTATAATCAACTCTCCTGCCCTTTGTTTATGTCATGCCCATTCTTCTTTCATTAGGCCTTAATTATAGCCTGTGTCTATAACTTTCTGCCTTTGGCTGTTTACAGAATTGGTTTTCTGCCTCTCTCTCACACATACACTTCACTCCTATTCTTCTTTAGATCTCAACTTCTACACAGTCATCACCTTTTGAAAGTGCAAAGCAGGACAATTAGTCATTGTAACAAGTTTTCCAAGGCTGGAAGGTCACATTACAACTCTTAAACTTCAGTGGTTTAGATGTTTTGAGATGCAATGTGAAAAATGTCTTTGATCTTTTTATTGCCTTGGTAAACTTTTTATGGGGCAATCCATTTACCTAGTCCATTAGAGAGCTCAATAAAATATTCTGTGCACAAAAATACCGCACTTCACCAGTTATGTATATATCTTTGCTCTGTAAAATTTACACTTCTATGCAAAGGTCTAAAATATTTTATGAATACAAATGATTTTAACCTCAAAGCCCACCACTGCAGCAAATTAGTTGCTACCTTATTTTCTCAGTACTTTTAATCCATAGTATTAAGCACCCAATTTTGAAAGTCATGCCTCCCACTTATGAAAAATGAAGTCTTAGACCTGATAAGTGTGCAGTTGCTGGAACTGCAAGTACAACTTAGCTACTTGTGCATGAAGCCAACCAGCTCCAGTGTGTGTCTGGTCAGCTGTTATCCCATTTATATGCCCAATTAGCCCTGCAAAGGTGTTTGCAATTTGCACATGCTCTATTCTAAAAGACCAGACTTCAGAGGTTAATGCAAACTCACAACACGAGCCAAGGCTGGAGCTGGAGTCACCAGTTTGGACTCCTCGCTACCAGATTCAATATATACATTAAAAGTGTAAATATATACATGATACTGGCAGTGTCATATTCTCTCACATCCAAAATTATCTGCTTTTGAATTCTAGACAGCAGAAAGGAAATTGCTGGTAATTACAAAACTCAGGACCCTGTTGATGATGGTCTCTTTGAACTAGCTCAGCCAGTCCCTGGGGCTAACCAAAAGTCCTAGGACTGGAAGCAGCAGAGTCGTGCCAACGTGGAAGAAAATTCGCTATTCCTGTCACTACTATGAGCAAGGTGAAGGTAGGGGTAGGGACTGGTATTAGCAGGAGGATCCACTTACCTTCAGCCCCTTCAGTAGCCACCACAGGCCCTTTCCTGGTGGCAGCACCCATGGCAGATCTAGAAAAGGAGTCAGGAAAGTCACAGCTATTTTACTGTAGCAGCAATCACTTACTGTAGGCAGTTGCCTACCTCGTTTCTTTGGCAAGTTTGATGTGAACAGAAGGTCGATGTAGCCTCAGACGAACATCTGCTGACCTCACCTTTAGAAGCAGGTTCGTATTTGAGCATCACGCTGCTAGTTCAGGGATTGTTAAGGTGGCACAAAGCTGTTTTTGTCCCTGTTCTGCACCAAGGATCATTTGTCCCAGCCCAAGAATATAGCCCCATTTTCATTTCCTTTTCACAGTCACTGAGTCAGTTGGATACTTTTATCCCATTCTTCCCTGTCTTTAACTTTTTGCCTTTGCTCTACCATCATGCCACCACTTCATCACAGGTCCACGTTCCTCTGTTCTCCACCTCCATGTATTTGGTCTCCAGCTGGGCCTCCATGTCATCTCCCTGCTTCTGGCTACTGTTCCCCAGTGCCCTGGGGGACATCCACTCTCCGTCCACTTCATGGGAGTTCAGCCCTCGCAGGTAGTGAGCACTGAGCGTGCTGCAGGCTTTGCTTGCTTGGTTTTTCTGCCCAGTTTCAGGCTTCTGCTTGTCTGTCTGCCTTCTCTGTTGCTGCAATCTTTTCCCTCACCTGAGGTTCTCCCCTCCCCTTCCCTTCATCTTCTCCCTGAAAGCTCAGTGCCAAAGAGACCTATTCCATAAGCCACCTCTGTGCTAGAGGCAACTGTACGCATTGCCATTCACTTGGTTCGCATGATACATCCCCCACCTCTTTCCTCCTTCTTCCCCTGCCACTGCAGCATTTGACCTGCACTATAGAGATGTGGTGGCTGAAAGAGGAAACACGGTGACACCAGCAGTCATTGAATTGCTTGGGTGAGAGGATGAACTGCAATTATCTCATATGCTCAACTAATTTTAAGAGGCAGGGATCCTATGGAAAGCATGATATCTCAGAGGGTCACAGCAATTCACAGTGTTAGTGACTTAGATACACATGAGACTTTTACTCCCAGTGCTGCCGGCATCATAAACTTTTACAAACACAGATTTACTCGGCAAACAAAAGGAAATAACATCACTCTAAAAAAAAAAATTACATCCATTAAGCAATGTAACCTAACAGGTATAGCAGTATCAGTGACCTAACTCTGCTATTTAAACCATGAAGATGCTGTGGTCCTGGAGAAACTGAACAATTCCTCAGCAATAGTGAGAAGCAGCATGAGGCCATTAATTGAAAGTCTAGCTATGGTCCTGCGGTACACATTGTAATCCCACTAGGCATCATGTAAAATTATTTTTATAAAGTCAGAAAAGGATTTGAAAAGCTTAGAACCACAGGATATAAATCTAAAATTACAGGGTGAAATTTTGCAATACTTCAGATACTACATAAATACAATTTTAAGACCTTTGAACCTACTCTCTACATTACACTGACAATATAGGAATGGATGAATTCATTGATTTCAGCACTTAAATTCACGTTCTCTGAAAACAGAAAACAAAGCTCAGATTTAATCTAAGGAGATCATTCTCTGTTCCTGTGAATACCACAGTTCAGAGTATGTATTTATCTCCAGCCCTCTTCAGTGACAATATCCCTATAAGAGGTACAGGAATTGTTCACACCCATAGGTAACATCGGCATTTTATTTAGTATAGAATGAGTCTGATCACTGTCAATCCCTGATGGGATCTAGTCAGGTGAAAGATCTGAAGAAACGTATCAGTCTATTTCAAATCAGTTAAACTGATTTTCGTGTACACCTTCCTCTCCAACTCTGCCCGACAGTACTAAAATATTACTCATTAGAGTACTGCAAGTGGCGTTACTAAAATGTGTTAAGACAACTAAACAAGTCAACAAATCTTATACTATGTTTGTATCTGATATAACAAGAGAAGTAGAGGGGTATATCTTGATCTCTTTTCCCTTAAATCAGGAGCTAGAGAGGTCAGAGTTGAAAAACATTTCTGCTTTTCAAACAGTGTGGAGTACCTGCGATACTACAGCATGAGGTGAGTAATAAGCGCTGTTCTCAGGCATCATACTGCAAAAGCAATAGAGGAAGACTCGTGATTTTATACATATTATTTTCTAAACAAATATTTTATTTCCCAACTTAAGTAATGTCAATGCAAACATTACTCATTCTGGAAGTCTGTTTAGGTTTGCAGAAGTCATTGTTGATTCTGAATGCTACACACTAAAATTGATTCTCCTTTTGTGCCTCAATATGCATTCTTTCAGTTTTATTATGTCTGCACATATATCTAGAACACTGGAAAGATGCGTAACATGCCATCTCATGCAATCAGGATCTCGGACATGAAAGGCTTGTTCAGTACAACATTCAATGTCATACAGTCCAGGAGATCTGACCGTGAGTTAACTTCAAAGCACAGACGTCGGTCAATGGTTGTGTGAGTACAGAGCATTGTGGTGTTGTCTAGCCCATTTCCTGGTCATGATCTCATTCCCCACTATGGGAGGGGAACACAACCTCTCCCCACTAGCACACTTTCCCTCAGAAATGAGTTTTGGCCTTGGTCTTAGATCTCTTCTGACTTGGACAAAGTGCACAGGTGATGACTCCCCTGTTAGCATCTTCCTGAAGACAAAGGACAAGTTCTTTAACTCCTGAACAGTTTGGTGACCATGGTTTGTGGTAAGGACTTAGGGATCTTACCCCAGTAGTATTGATACAGCGTGAGGAAATTGACTTTCAAAAGCAAACACAGATCATCTATCCAGCTCCACTCTCACTCAGTTTCTCCCTGCTGGGTCCCCCACATCAAGCCTCTTCACAGTCATTGAGACACTGCTCAGTCCTAACCCTGATAGTGATTTCTTTTTACCACACCATCTTTCCAGTGCAGACTCCCTGTACATAAGACATTGAGGTACCAGGATTTAAAAAGAGAATATCTGTACAGGCTTATGCCACCCTTTCCCCATTCATTTTGAGCCTCCACCTTTATATCATCCAGGAGGCATGCCACTGAGTCATCTATCCCATTATATGACCCCCCTGACACTCATTCACTTCATCTGAAGAGGAACTCTATGCAGGGCAAAAATGAATCTCAGTCCCACCCTCATAAAGATCCAGCACATCCTGGGACGTGGTGTGCACGTATTTATTGATACAGTAATCATGGCCAGTCACATTCTCTTTCTGTGTATTTAATGGAGACATTATTATTCTGTCCCCTTTGCCTCATTATAATAAAATCCTACCTTGGATTTAATAACTAAAATAAATCTGCTTGAGTCAGGCCAAGAGCTAAGTTAGTATTCTTCCTAAGGACCATCTTAGCTATGCAATGGAGAGATGACACTCTACATCAGCCAACATATGATAACCTATCTTTAATTTCTCTCTGCTCTGGTGCTATTATCTCTCCTCTGCCACAGCTGCATACTGCTATTGTCAGTGGTAAAGACAAGACATCTCTAATTAGAGGGCAGGATAAATTGCTTTTATCTACTTTTAACATGCTTTTACATGGCACCTGGTACACAAGTCTTAGCTAGGCAACGATAATTTGAAAAGCAAATCACTGCTTGGAGAAATATGATACATTTTAAAAAGAAAATTAAATGTATAGAATAGCAGAATCAACATATTGGAGATTGCTGAGCTTTAAAGCTGTCAGAAGTCTTGTATTCTTATGTTTTATATTGAGTTAAAATAAGCAATCACAGTCTATATACCCAGCAGTTTCTCTCCCTCTGTCTCTCTGGATGATCCAAAGAGCAAGCTGTGATTTTGGAACTATACATGCAACACAGCAAAGACACCCGTGCCATGCAGCAACTCTGTCTCCTCTGATGGTAAGTCCAACTGAACAGTTTTAAAACATGCTCTACAGGATCAGCATTGACTCATGCAGATTTATCCCTGGAATAAACCCATCCTGTACAGTACAAGTCCATATTACTGCTTTATACCATGCTTAACAAAAATGAATTTAAAAAAAAAAAAAACAAATATGCAATGACAAACATTTATGCTAGAGGAAAAAACTTACTAACAAATGATTCACCTAGTGATGCACCTATTACAGAAAAACAACAAATTAGCTACTAAGGTCCAAAAATTACTGATCTTTAGCTAACAGCAACCTTCAAACATCAGTCAAAAATTTCAGCTGTCCATTACCTCTCTGAGTTCAGTTCACATAGCTGGGAGTGCGTGACTGCCGTACTAAAACCACACTGTTCAATCCCTTTGCTCATCGTCAGAAAGTATCAAGAGCTCCTCCATGAAAGGCATCGCTACAGAGACATATATTCTTTATAATGCATTGTCAGTTGGCTTCATCTTCACTAGCAGAGTCAGGCAGAACTCATACTTCTAACACATCCTCCAGGCTTTTGATTACACTTTCTTAAAAATCTGCTGAGCTTGTCTGATTGTTAGGAGCTTTCTGAGATGTAAAACTTCATAGATCCAAATGGTGACTGGGCCAAATTATTTTATTTGCTATTTACTGCAACTTAGCAGTTTGGAAAGTCTATAGAAACATCCAAGAGTGACAGCTTGCAGAGAAAAGCTCAGTAGAGCTTCTGCTGTTAGTTTAATGAAAGGGAAATCTCTTTGCCTCCAGACTATGATTCCTGGCCCAATTTTCTCCTGTGGCGGTGTGCACATTACTAAACGCACTCACAGAGCTGTAGTCTGCAGCATGCATCAGTTGCTGCCTGCCAGAATTCCAAGTACAGCGCTGGTAGAACAGGGTCAGGAAAAACACCCCAGGCTGGAATAGAGCTTTAGTCACATTGGATGAGTTTCTACCTAATGATAAAGCTATAAAGAATCTTGTTTCCCCTAGCTCATTTGCATGAAATGTCCTGCAAAGAGAAACCACTTCTTCTCTGTCCTCTTTAATGTATAGCTAGGTAGTCTTTTATTTGACCCCAGGCTGGGTCAGAAAGAAAATAAGCTAAGCAGTCGCATTACGGCATGCTACTCACTTTTCAAAGCTGCCACAAAATATATGAGAGATGACGTGCATGTGGAGTCACTGACCAGAGCAGCAGGGGTGCATCAAGTGATGAGTGACAGGAGACGCAGTGCCATAGCAGTGGTGGTCTAAAGCAGTAAGGAAAGATTTGCAGGGATAGCGAGTCTCTGTTGATACTTAGGAAAGAGAGACAAACTTTGGGAAACAAACCTTTCTTTAGTCTTGACAAAGAAGGAATAAATTTCAAGAACAGGTTGAGAAAAATTGCCCTGGTGATAACCTATGTTAATATATGAGGCAAGAAATGCCTGACTGGGATATCTTAGCAAATACAATGTGCAGAGCTGGTGCTGAGCAAAACTATCAAGTGTAGGTGACAAGATACTTATAACAATGTTTAGTGACTCACATACAAATCACAAAGCTGCAAAAGTGAAATTGCAATTTAATTGCCTGTCTCTAATAAAAGCAAAATATTTAAAAAACAGTCAAAGACCATAATTTTGGTTAGAAAGTCAAGCACTTAAAAGTTAGGAAATGCAATTTTCTGTAAATAAGTTTAGTAATACAGTCTCTGCTAATCTCGTCACAAGCCATTTTTGCATGGTATCCTGATTTCGCTCAGGGCACAAAGCAGACCGTGCTTATTCAGTTAATGAGCAACTATCCATTCTTCTTTCCCCTGTCCCATTTGCAGCCCCCTGATGCATACTATTCAAACAATCTTCTAAAATCAGAATGATTAATGTTTCTCCAGTGCTCATCACAATGTTATCCAAATCTTGTTTAATCACACTTATCTTCATAACAACCTTGTGAAATGACGGAGCGGCTACTCTTTATGTTTCAGCTGGGGACGTGAGGCATAGATAGTAATCCTAAAAGTGTCTACTGGTGCTGGGTACCCAATCCGAGACCTGTGAGACCCTTTTTTTGATTAATGTTATCTTGCTCTTTGTACATTCAAAACAAAACTATCGTTGATGTTAGTTGGAGCAATGAGTTTTGAGCACACATGAAAAATCTGCCTCAGATCAAACCCCTTAAAAGGCAAATTAGTGCAGAAGCTGTGCTTAGTATAGCTTCTCCAGGACCACCTGGGGATGTGTTGTAGAGATGAGAATAGAATCTGTTTCTTTACATAGGTATGTAGATATTAGTGCATTGATATACACATACATAT
Organism: Fulmarus glacialis; assembly: GCF_000690835.1. Classification (NCBI taxonomy): domain Eukaryota; kingdom Metazoa; phylum Chordata; class Aves; order Procellariiformes; family Procellariidae; genus Fulmarus; species Fulmarus glacialis. The sequence goes on from NW_009230887.1 coordinate 67,792, forward strand.
ACACAAATATATGCATACACATTCATTTTATTTATCAATTGCTTTTTACAAGGAAGGAGATAAATTACACTGTTATTAAAGTTAATAAGTACTGAACAACAGAAAACGAGGATGGCAAGGATTTACCACCTAAACGCTGCATAATATTTGGTATAACTTACTCTTGCTTTGGGCTAATTTAAAATTATAAATTTTTTCCCTGATTCTCAGTTTGTTTCCTTTAACATACTAGTATTGCTTTCTTGGAACATATCCCTTACTTTTTTCGGCTGACTTTGTCCTCCTTGAGGCATTTAAACCCCATGAATACATAAGTGAACAAAAGGATGAGATTAGATGGAGGAAGAAGCAAATTCAGCAATAGATGATAGCAAGAAGCACTTTGCAATACTTATCATCAGTGAATAAGGTCTGCATCTTCCCCAGATAAATAAGCAAACAGAAAACCAATGTAAATACATGGATAACCTCAATGGATTCAGTGCTACAGACAGAAAATGTGCTATTTCAGGGGCTTCTAGGAGTAACCCTGACAGAATCTTCCTTGATGGAGGCAAAACATTGTTCTAATTAAAGAATTTTAAGTGCATCTTCCTCATGTTTTTGGACTGGTTTTTATTTAAAATACGTAAAATTGTCCAAGCCCTATTTGAAAGTCAGAAGCTGATATTTACGCTAATAAAATTTAATTTACAAACGTAACAAAGGGTTTTAATTTTTTCTCCATGTTTGTCATGTTTTAGGATATTGTTTTCCTACATTAATACCAGATGCACAGTAAAGACATGTTTATACTTCCTCTGTTTCAAGATATCTAATACATAATACAGTAACATACCCATGTAACTTGCTAGTATCTACATGCCAACCTAAAAAGGCTCATCGTCGTTATTAGATTTAATTAGATCTAGCCACAACCGCCAATTAAGCTGTCATTTTAATATAGAACCAAAGCGTATGGATCAAATACGCAAGCTTAATTGAAATTAGTCAGTCCCAGCTCCATTTTTTCCTAAAAAATTGTCCTCCTCATTAAAGGAAGTATTTATTTTAGTTTTAACTTTTACCAATTCACTGTGAATGCTAAAAATAAAAATAGATAAATGCAAAAAGGAGATATTGTTGGAAAAATCAGAATGTACTATGGTCTGTATTATTTATGAGTGACTAGGGAGACCAGGGAGAAGGAGAAGTTTGTACTGACAAAGCAAACCATGTAGCTTATAAGTACCTTGAGCTTTGAGATGCAGAGAGGATATTTGTTCAGTTGAAACATACATATAAAAGCAGGCAGAATTACATTTCTAGTCAATTCAACATATAAAAACTTGTGTAAAATCCTGCAATAGACAAAGCATGATCCAACTGACTGTGACTTTTTAATGTTAGAGTCTTTCTCATGGAAAGCCCACCCTTAGTGACTCTTTCTGGTGTGGCAACATATTCATAGAGTAAGAAAAAAAAAAGTTTTGAAAAATCAGAATTCCATCAATCTAAGCATGGTTCAAATACATCTGTTGACTTTCAACACCAGTGTCCAAACTGAATTTGAGCTTCTTAATGAAGTTAACTTGCATGGTTGGCAAAAAAACCCAGAATCCCTGACACATAAAAATATCAATCCTTCTATATACTACAGATTTTAGAAGGCACATAACCACATTGGCTATGCTTACACTGAAACGAGTTGAAAAATAAAAACTGGGGGAAAAAAAAAAAAAAAAAATCCAGCTGTTATTGAAGTTAGTAAGAATGCTCACAATTTTTTCCTTCTGAGAAGAATCAGGCCTTTGGTTATGAAGTGCCTCCTCGAGTAAAATGTACATCAAGCTGATGATTCACATTCTCAAAGAGCACTTTCATAAAAAGACAAAGGTACAAGTGTTAAGGTGTCTACTGCTACTTGCAGACGTGGTGATGGTGGACTGTTGATGCTACAGTTCACGCTGATTCAGCTCCTGTGTTGCTGGCATTCTAAGCACTGAGTTCAGCTCAGGTGGGACCATTAATCCGGAGAAAACAACTGTGGAACTGGTCCAGGCACAGCAAATTTTATAAAAATTCCCCTATGATAGAGAAGGTTATGTTTAACCAGCTTCAACTTTTTACCGAAGAATAATAAAAATTTAGGACAATCCCATTCCAGCAAGACAAGAGAAGAGGGCCTTTCTAAGAAGAGGGAAGTCTACAGATTTAGGAAGTCTTTCTTTTTTCTTTTGTTCCCTCCCCCCCAAATGACTTCCTAAAGTGGAGACAGAGGGAAAAGATGACAAGAAGTGCATAGAAAAGATTTGTTTCTGGCCAAGCTCACATGTAGCCTAATCTAGGCACTTACACAAGTGAGGGAGGAAAAGGAACAGTGCAAAGTGGATGAGGAAAGGGAATGGCTGGATGCATTCAATTTTCAGCCAAAGGGCTATTCATATACTGGAAAATAAGGATTCTCCCTGACAATCTTTTTCCCACATAGTTTGGTATTTAAAATTACTATAATTTTCATGATGAAAGCTGACTTTTAGGTATAGTAAAAATTCTAGCTACAAATCTCCATCTTTAGTCTAAAGTTTTACCTTTTCATATTTTACCCCCACTTTGGCAGGTTTTCTGGACTCTGGGACTGTGAATCTGAACACTTACATCTGAACGTGGTTGCTTGGGGTCCTCCCTGTGCATAAGCTGGAGCCATCAAGCATTTTTTATGGACCTCCGAATTGTCTTTTCCACTGTGAATTGCATTTGTGGTTTTCCCCTTGTCCAGCTGTGTCGCAGTGGATATCAACCATGGATACTGCTGGGCAGCAACAGTGCTGGACAGATTTACAGGAGAATGGACCCACGATGTTCCCTCTCTGCAGCAGGACACACCACCCCAGTCGCGGCTGCAAAGTGAAAGCTGGTCCATGCTCCTAGACAAGGGAATCTAATCCCTTAATAACTTTCCCAGGGCTAGACGGCAGTGTCAGTTTTTCCCTGTTAGCTTTCCTTGAGAATAGCAGAAACAGACAAAATTTCCTGTAAAGATATATGTACATAGTAAAAATTATGGCAAAAAAAGGTCTTTCCAAGACAAACAACCCACAGCCCCATTACCTTTGAGAGTTCAGGTATGTATTGTCATATATAGGTAAATCTGGTTTGCAGCTCTGAATGACTCACAAATTAATGACTTTAACTGTTTTAACAAAATTGCAAACTTCCATGGAAAGAATTCAACTGATTTCTTTCCTTCCCCTGCTTCTTCTAAATCAAAGAAATCAAAAGCTCTGACATCATTGCTTCATCTGAGAATGTTTTCTTTCCTGAAATGAATATTTAGACAACATATTTATTTTTTAAAAGCCTTGCTTTTTTGAGACTGAACTTGAACTCCACTTACTGGCAAGTCTGCATTTACAAGGCTGCCAGCTAAAAATAACGCATGAAGAAAGAAGTCATGTGGAACAAGTCAGGGCACGACACAAACATTAAGAAATAAAATTCCTTGCAATATTCCACACTCACACAGAAAAAGTTAAAGTTCATGGTCACAGAGGAAAAAGCCTGTAAGCAGTCCAATGCAGTATATTCACTATTGCTGTAAATTGAAACACAGCTTACCTCAAAATGTTCTTTTCACAGTAGCATGCAAGTATGACAATATAAGTAAGGTTGAGCAGCTGATCAGGTGAGCACTTTTTTATATATCCTGCACGGTGCCCCTGGTCACGGCAAGGGTGTCCTGGATTTATACTGGACTGGCGGCAGAATTTTAAGATACTGCTAAAGCTATAGAAAACCACTGCCATGAATAAAACCACCCAAATTTGCTTAGAATGAGCCAAGACTTATTAAATGTTTAGAGTGAGACTGAGGAGAGGTTTAGATATCAGTTGATACGACCTGGGTTTTTCCAACTCTCTATAAAATTGATGTGATAATAATTGCCACTAGACTGTAGCATAATCTATTTCTTGCAAAGTGCTTTGAAGTTTTTAGATAAAACTTGATGTGTAAGATATTAAAACATAAATAAGCCACAACATGAAGTTTGCGTATTGAGAGCATTTCAAGATAGATATGGGTAAAACTTTTTTTACTGAACTTTTGATGGTGAGAGACAAAGATTCAGAAGCATCAGTTCTGGGGAATCTCCCACTTAGTATCTCTTCCCTAAAAAGAAATAAGTGATATCTTGAAAATATATATAGACTATTTCCAGTATTAGACATAACTATGACATAACTATTACAAAGTCCCCTTTAATCATTTTTAGGAAGATGATTCAATTTATGGTAGCTTTCTAATAATTTACATTTCAAAATAGAACACTTATTTTAGAATCATCTTTGCCATGTGGTTAAAAATTCTGCTTTTTACCCAGTTCTGTTTCAAGATAAGAAGGTTAAGACTTTCAGGAAGAGTAGAAGTGCTGCATTGTGTAGCTGACATATGTGTATACATAAATAACAGCGGATTTGTGAATGGACCTAATCGTGTACACATGCAAACCAAGAACAATGGCCTTTTATACTGCTGTTTGTGCAACACAAGTCACAGATATGCAAAGCATAAATATGCTTCTGCCTTTGGGCTACTGAGTAGCTATCGCATAACAATTTGTCTCAAACTAAATGGCTTCAAAGATGCGAAATAAGCATATCATTCACCTGCCATCTCTTCCATTATTATGCCTGATGCTATCATATTGTATTCTTCCTAATCCTCCTCTGTGGGTGGACTGTTTGCACCACTTCTGGTTTGTCTCTGACTGCTTCGGTGCCACTGCGAGTTTTCTTTCAGCAAAACTGCATTTATTTGGCAGCATCGTAACGTCTATCACAAGAATCGAGAGCGAGTCCTTTTTGCTGCTCTGCCAAGATCTTGAAACTCACCTCCTTGTACTGTGAGCATTTTTGACCCGAGCTAATGCGATTCTTGACCTGCCTAAGAACGCCGAGAATCAAACCACCGTCTCTTGGGAGAGGCAGGTTTAGCAAAATAATCTCAAACTCATTGAATCACCATGGCAGCAGAAAGAGATACAGATTTCTGCTGAGTGAAAGGATCTACAGATTGGAGGCAAGGACACAGAAAAAAAAACAACAACCTTTTTTCTCCCCTCCTCCGTCAATACTTCAGAAAGCAGTCGTAGAAAATAACATGGGACTGAAAACCGTATCATTGCAGTTGGGGTAAGCGAGAGCCATTGAACAAAGGCGTTGGGCTCAGAGGGAGCCCAGGGGAGGTTAATCGGTATCTGTGTGCGCACGCAGAACGCGGCAGGGGACTGCCCACGTAGCTACTTACCGCCTGAGATCCCTATCACCCTTGTTAGCTCAGGTACGTTGGAGAACAGCTAAAACATCTCCACTGGTTTGGTCCACTAATCAGGGCAAGGTTGGGGCACCCTCATTAACACATTCAAATCAAGCTGGCTACTGAGGAAATAAGCTGCATAGCAAAGTAAACAGTGAAAGAATTTGGGCTGTTATCAGCTCCCTTCATACACAATGAAGTATTAATTAATAGAAAAGCTACACTCTGGTAAAGTTTGAATGCAGACCTGCTGTTCTTTTCATAGACAATTAAAGAAAAACATAAATATTCAGAAGTCAGGCAAGAACAAAGGTAAGGCATCGATGTGGTGTTCTCTCCCTAGGCGGCTGCTGCTCACCTGTGTGAGATCTGGGATGAGGGCTGATGCCCCACCGCCTGACCCTCTGCGTCAGGTCTGCATAGGAACCGCCACACAACCTACGTCTCAATCATCCGGCTGCACAACCTGCTTCTTGCCGAACGCCCAGCATCAGTATTAATATATCCCTTCAAAATCCACATGGAATAAGATAATAACCTAAATACAAGACTAGGAGTTCCTGACGCTTGAACCGATGCACAACAAAAGGGACAGAAAGCACTCAGGGAGCCCAGTTCACCTTCCTTCTTTGCAAAGAGACGTCAATGACACTTGCAATCCCCCAAATCCCCTGAAACACCAGCGAGTGCTGCTGCTCGCCGCGATTGCTGGTCGTGTCAGGGAGAAGAAGCGCAGGCAGAAGGAGGGCACAACTCGCAAAGGAAGGAACACATTTTTGTGGGGCGAGTGTGTTCATTTTAATTGCTGGGGAACAATGCTACTCCACACCACCCACGGCTTGGGCCTCTGACTTAGTGGCACAGTCTGTCCCTACACATGCAATATGGCTCGCTTGTTTTTTATTATTATTTTTTAGCATGACTTCACAATGAGCAATTTAACGGTTTCCTTTCCTGCTTCTGAGTGGCACTTGCACATTGTTTTCATGGTAGCTTTTTGTAATTTGAGGCCCACATTTCTCTGACCCATCACTTTTGCCAGTTTGGGAAGGAAACCACAGATTATTTTTTTGCTGCCCTGAGCTAGTACCTTGGGCAAGCAGCTGTCTACTTTACCTGCCCCTACAGTCAGTCCCACACTGACCTATGGTTGAAAAGCACTCTTTATGCATAGGGAACACATTTATGGTAAATTCATGCTATTTTTAAACAATCACAATGAAAACCACGGTGGCATTTTCCTTGGTGCTGGCATGCAGCTGAACGTTACATAGGGTTCCCCCTCTTGGGGAGGTGGAATTTTCACCCTCTTGGAACAATTTTTAACTGATCTTGCCTTGTTTAACTGCTTTGGTGCATGATTTGATGGAATGTGTGGAGCAGAAGGAAACTTTGGATTGAATGCCAGATGCCTGCTTCATTCCTCTAACCTACAGTGTTATTAAAATACTACCAACTGGTTCTCAAGATCTTTCCACTGCAACAACTTAAAAATAATTTGGATATCAGTTTTTTTGCTTACTGTTGTGTTGTGATTGTTGTCTCTGTTGTCACAAGTATGAATATCAGGTAATGGGTACCATTCATTTTTGTAGTTAGTAGTTTTCCTGGGGTGCTAGTGACAGGAGAAATGTATGCATTAAAACAAGCGTGATGGAAAGCAGCTCTCTTTATAATTTCAGCCCAGCTGCTGTATTGATGGATACAATCTTTACCACATGCTCCAGGTGGCTTCTAATGCCTGACTCCCTGCAGAAACCTCTATTTGCACATCTTAAACCACTTATTGGATTTGAACAGGATTTTTCAGCCTGAGTGCAGTAACAGTGTTCACTTATGTAATATTTGTAAATCCTGGCTTTACATTTCACTCACCAGACTATCTTCGGAGGTATTCAACAGGGCCTTTATGTGGTCTGATTCTTGCTTTTTAGTGACATCCCATCAACTTGTATGGCTACAAAGCGCATTGCTAAATTTATTTTCCATCATTGTCAGGGGTTTACAATGAAGTGTAACTCAATTAATCAGCCCTTGCTGAATAGTGCTTTTCTTTGTCACCAAATTTCATATAAAATTCATCTGAAAGCTTTGTATTCAAAGTTCACAAAGGTTAACCTTTGTTCAGGGCATGCATCTCCAAAGGCTCTAATCAACTTGTCTACTGTTGTTTAAAACTTCACTTACTACTGTACCAGTTGCTTTGAATTATTGTGCTCGAGACCTTTATTTGGTGCCTGAGTGACTGAACTGGCACACTGAAGGCTGCAAAATAAAGAGCTTTTATAATTATGGATGGGTAGAGCAGTTACTAAAGGATGTATATTCCATCTTGTCTTATGCATTACAACTGTCCACCACCCAGACATTTACTGTACACTTTGTAGCTGTGCAATAAAACTTCAAGTGCTCTCATTCCCCCAGTAATTCTGTGCACAGCCCAGATCTCGTATAATATTTAAGGGACTTAATAATAAGTTAGTGTACTAATTAGTGGAGACAACAGCAGACACCCATGATTTATAGCAAATGCCCAACAGATGATTACACCGCTGAACCACAAGTAAATCTTTTCAGCAGTGAGCCTTTACAATTAATTTCACATCAGTATACTTATTTTGCTCCTTTATATTAAAGAAAAAGGGAAAAGATGAAAATGTTCCCTTTGAAAGGTGGACCTTATGGTGGCTGCAGGTGTTTCTGCTGATAGAAGGCATTGGTATGCAGAAACAGAACCATTTTCAGATAGGATAAACTTCTATTCCCGTCCTCCTTTGTTTAGTATGAAATATTATTCTTCACTTGAGTGATGTTTGCATTCCTTTCCAACACAGTTGGTTTGATTTGTGACCTGAATACAATGACATACATACCAATGATCCATTACATTAACTAACATATTTGGGATTCTTGAAGGTGGGAGTGCAAGGGGACAGCAATCTGACTACATTATTTCTTTGAATTTCAGCATAAATTGCACATCCTTTTTTTTTGTACTAAAATCTCATAAAGATATTAAGCACATAAATTTCATATGAATGCAAGGCAGCTGGACTGACACAATAGATCTAGGAAAACATTACTGCTCAGATTATTGACCCAAAATGCTGTAAGAAGGATTAGCAAGACAGACTGTAACAGTTCCTCCCGAGCCTTTACAGTCTGCTGGGTCCAAAGTCCGGTTTGCACAATCCCCCAAGCAGAGAATGTTCTCCAAATTAACATGTTTTCTAAAATACCTGCTAAGCTACAACAGAACTGTTGGGGTCTATCCAGTGAGTATTAGGCAAACCAGAATATAGAAAGGACATAGAACAGAAACCAGAAGATAGCAGGCTTTAAAATGCATCATCAGAACACTAAATACAGTGGTATGCAAATCTAACAAAAGTATTTACTTGAGATATTGGCCAAACCTGAGGTAAATGACACACAAAATATAGATTATAATTCACATCGAAAGATTATTTTGGGCTAATGACTATTAGCTTTAATGTAGATTATTTTTCTTTTCTTAATTATTACAATATAAAGCAAGAATAAATTTGATTATGTTAAACAATAACTAGCAAGAGGAGAATTCAAATTAGTCATCTGGCCTCTCATGGCATCGTTGACTTTTTCTTCAGTCTCACTGATGCAAAAATGTCCATGCCTTCATATTAAATAAGGCAAACTTGGCGTTCTAAAGCAGCTTTTAATTTTCCATCTGGAACTTCTTCCAAAGCAAAGATGGCCATTGCACTTCCAAAAGATAAAAGAAAATGAAAAGCACTCTTAACCTTTCTTCTTCTTTTTTTTTTTTTTTTTCTGATTTTAGTTGTAATGTTCCAAATATTATTTGAGGCAAACTGAAAGTTAAGGAAATCTGAGGGAGGGGAGAAAAGGAGACATGGAATCTCAAAAGCTAAAAATAATGGAAAATCCCTAACAGCTTTCTTTTTGCAAAAGATATATTTCTCCTTCAGAGAATTAGGTTTCTCCATTGATATATTGGAAAATTGAAGACTATCCACGAAAACCATTTTTCAACCAACACTACTGTAATCACAAGGCTGCTAATGACATGCTGCATAGCTTCAGGGCAAATCAATTAATCTGAACATCAATATCTCCATCTGTGATATGAATATAATAATTCTTTCCTTTTTCTTAATTAATTCGTAATATTCTCTCTCCTTACTGCCAAGGGCCAATAGCATTCATCGTTGAAGACTAATTCCAGGAAGCCGGAGGAGCTGACCAGCAGAGAGGCCGTGAACCCACGGACAGAGGTCTAGTCCAGAGCATTCACAGACAGTGGGGACCTCCCCGAGAGGGAGGTCTCTGTCCTGCTTGCCACAGGGTAATGCCACCCCATGGACTGCCGGGTATGAGACCCCTCAGGACGGCATCCAGGGAGCCCAGTTCGACCCTGTGTTTTGGCCACCCACCAGTGTTGCCTGCCTTTGCCTTGGGGAGCATTTCCTCATGAGGCTATACCTAGCATCAGCTCCCTTACTGCAGCGTAACTCTGATTGGGTATCAAAATATCCAGGATGGCCTTAAAGGCTGCCAAATGCACAGCAATAAGCTGCCTTGGCCTCTCATGAAGTACCAACTAAAAGCCCGCCAAAGTTGATGGGCAGTGCTGTCACCGCAAATAGGGTCCGCAGCACTTCAAAACTATTAGAGCCAATATTACTTGGGAGTCATCTCTTCTAGGAGCTACTTATCAGTCACTCTGCTGGCATGTTGCAGTCACATTGCTATTACAGCCTAGTCACAGTCCCCATTACATGACAGTTGCTTTAGAGTACAGAGCAATCCCATCGCACTTACTTTATATTGACAGTTGTACAATGCCACTGTCATATCACAGATATTTCCTTGTCATAACTTAGTGACATTGTAGTCACACGACAGATACTTTTTTAGAGCACTCCGAATCTTTTGCATGGAAAACTCTGATAACGGCAGTCACTGCTTAGTTATCTCTTACCTGTAGTTATGACAAAAACATTTTGTGGTGATCGCTTCTACTAGGTGCTTTGACTGTCACACAAAGAACCACAGAAAAGTTGGTGTTGCTCACTACAGACCAAGTCCTGGGTCCTTAGAACCACTTTAATGTCAAATTAAAGTAGGAGCTAACTATATTTACAGTCAATTCCATATGTTATAGATGCTTCTTATTCTTACTGTTCAAATACTGTAGTCATTTCCTCTGGATTTTGAGTTTTTATCCTTATTAAAGCTATGTGAATAATTAAGCATATAATTCTTTTTGCATGTTTTCACAAACAGAAAATCATTTTTTTCAAAAACATTTGTCGCATAATTTCTCATTATAACTTAATAACTCTTTGTAGCCATTGTGTTGTGTGTATTTAATAAGCAACATGTAAGCTGTGTTTCAATACAGTTCAAATGTCATATTTCTGTTTACTCATTGACTGATGAGTCCAAGGAGAAGCCATCACTACTGTTAATGCTCCTTCAGGTTTTTTGAGCAAAATGTTACACTGGAAACTGAAACTGCTTTTAAGAGACATTCCTCCACATGTCTTTAAAAAGGAATTCTTTTCCAGCTATTATATCACAAGAATATTTAGAGAAGGAAAGAAGCTATATGTGGTCTAAGTGAGAGAGTTTAAACATTTGTATCAATGGAGATTTTGCAGTATTGCCATTACCGTATATTTATCTGAATATTACAAAAGCTTCTTTTCCCTAAATCTCCATAACTACACACTAGCAAGGAAATTCTGTCCTAATTCAAATCTGCATCAAAACTCACCACCCTGAAGTCATTTCACCCCAGGACCAAGTAATCAATGCTCTAGTTATATAAAATTTCCCAGTGTAGAAGAAACAATAATAAAAAAATTACCCACCCCCAAATGATTTTTTTTGTCTGTCTTTGATACTGTAATGAACTATTGATTCTATGAGTAAGTGTTCCATATTCCTGTCCAAATAATCTTGGGACTCATTATATGAAGACTGGCCCTTGTCCCAGGTTCCCAGCTCTACAGTTGGACTTCATTACTGATCCTACACATCATAGGGGCTGGTACTTCCCTTCAAGTGCTGAGTTGGATGTAGCAGAATAATTTCTTCTTAGCTGCAGGCGAGCTTTGCTAAAGACAATTTTATGTTTCTTTTTTAATTGTAAGACGTGAGGAAAAAAACTGATTTTAGGTCTTTCTTTTAACAACTTTCTTATAAAACATAACTATAGCTAGCCCTTTATTTAAATTTTGTTAATTTCAACATTTTTTCCATCTTGATTTCCTAAACAGCTATTTGTTTGCTTTAAATTGTCTTAAAGACAAGTGCTGTTCCTCCTCAGGGAATGTTTCTGTATAGTCAAAGCAGAAGCTCACCACGGGGGATGTCGCACCATAGTATGACCGTTCTGGGAGGGAGACTGATTTTTAATGCAGGCCGCTACATTGATTCTCTTTCCTGCACATTGCATTATGGCATTGTCTTCTAATTATTCACCTGGTGTATTTAAGATGCAGCTCTTTAAGTTCTTTCCCCATATGTCTCTCCCACTAAAATGTTCTTGTTTTCAAAATGAAGAGCATCCTGCAAATTGTGTTAAAGATTTATAAAAAGCAAAGACAAAGGATGCCCTCGGAAACATCACCACCGATATCAGTGGAGGTAATATGCACCTTGCTGACTTGACCTTGAAGCCCAAATTTTAAAATTATGATCCCTCTGATTTTGAGAGGGATCAGACTTGAGTATGACAATGTCAGTTGTATGAAAACTAGGGTATTTTTACAAGCAAAATCCCATTTTTACATGCAAATCCAGCACAACCCGAACAGGTTTTGTATCTGGATACTTTATAGACTGTCTACTTGTGCCAGTGCTTAAAATGACATATGTACATGATGTGCCAGTGCAAAACCACATGAAACAAGAAGCCTGATGTTCTGCTGATAATCTAACATTTACTCTAGTTGATACCCTTAATACTTATACTCATTTTCAGCACTACATTACTAAAGTCTCTTGAACTAAAATTGAAAATGAAATAAAATTGAAAATGAAATAATCTTAGTGCAAAGTCAAATTAGAAAAGAATCAATAAGTATTAACATTTTAAGAAATAACTAGGGGAAAACTAGCAAATTATCCCACAGAAAAGAGATGATATTAATACAAACGAATAAGAAGCTAATCAAGAGGAGGAATCTGAACACCCACAGAGGAGTTTGCAAGCTGTCCTAGGTTTATTTCATTATTATGAATATACAGATAATATCTGATGAAAAATGAACAAAAAAATCTAAACTCTACTTGTACTGCTATATGACTAAAATCACAAGCAGCCAGATTATGCAGACCTGCCAAGTGAAGACTTCCAGTCATTTCCTTCTTCACAACACATTGCATTCTTATACTGCAGAGGTACTCAGCATGGAGCAGATCTGCAGCCGTTCAGTGGCCTCCAGCTTCAAGATTTCTCCCAGAAAGCAAGATGCAACAGATGTACATACAGTCTTGTTTTGAGGCTTTACATTGTGGGGCAGATTTTGCACCAAACAAAACCTATGTTTTCTTAGGCATCAAACACTCATCTCCAAAATTCAGACCTGAGCTTCTGAACTGCAATGCGGTCTATGCCAACTCCAAAGAAATTGTTCAGGAAGTAGAGGATCTTTTCAGAATGATCCATCCCTATACACAATTTTCTTAACACCTCAAAACAATGATATATTTTTTCTCACTTTGGAGAAAAATGGGTTGAAAGCATCTGTTTTTCATGCCGTCACACTTTTTAATTTAAAGAGCAAAACCAGAAATATATAGCGGAACTAATATGGGCCACAGTCTTTTTACACTTACATGTACTATCTGTAACCGGAGCAATAAAACTTTCAAAAACAAACGACCTTTTTTATGTCCACTTTTATTTGTCTACCATTCAAATAATAAAGAAAGTCTATAAAATAGTTCTACTCTGTAACTTGTGAAGTTAAATCCAACTCACCAAAATAATGAAGGAACAACGCTCTTTTAAGAATAGATCCGGTTGTAGCTTAATTAAAGAAGTTAAATACATTCCATTGCTATGAGACACTTCACAGCAACACACAATTTATTATCCGGAATTAGTCACCAGGTGAAAAAAAAAATATTTAAGTTCAATGCTTACTGTTATGGATTAAGGTAGTAGAAGTGTAGGATGCTATGGACTTATTTTGTTGTTATTTTTAAACCATGCTAGTGATTAGTTTCAAGCAATTATATGCAAAGACAAGGAGTTGCCTGCTTGGATTTTTTTGTTAATACAGATCATTTAATTGCATTTCTTCTATGTATTTAAAAATATAAAAATACGGTAAAATATTTCAAGTCAGTATGTTTTCATTGTTAAAATGTTATTTCTGAATAATTTCCTTTATGCATTGAAAATACCCTGTATTTGGGTTGTTATGAGCAGTATTTTATCTATCATCTGGCATACACATCACATGATTTGTGTGTGCGGTATTTATTGTATATCACTCAGGTGAAATGTCTATGTAGAGGGCCAGTATAACTGTCATATAGTCTACAGCAAAGAAATACCAGGCAAGAGACCTGATCTCTCTCTCTAGGTGCACAAACACTGACTAGATGGCTGGCCAGCACACCAGAGGTATGTATGCACCGATGGGGCATCAGACCTGAGGGTCATTGCTCAGCCAACCTCTGCCCATGCCAGAGCGCACAAGCTGTGTTGGTGGGACTAGCGGCCAAAAAAGATGATTTCACAGGTCATGTGCTATGCAGACCTGGTTTAAGTAGTTTAATAAATAAGATAGCTATCCTTGAGTGGGTACACAGACTGTGTTGATGGTTTCCTGACTACCAAAAACTGCTGACTAAATCTGATCACAAGTCCAGCAACAGAAAAAACCACTCCATTTACCCAAAAGAAAGATTAGGGGGTTTTGTCCAAAAATTTAACTTACAACTTGGAGGTTGTCTTTCCTTTGCGTTGTTATGATACCATGACTGTGCACTGTGGAAGGTTCCTTAGTTACATGCACAAATATGCCCAAAGAAGCCCAAAGTTTTAACACGACAACACAGTGATTTACTGTTGGTTTTCTCACTCACTAGAGAAGAAGCGTGGGGTGGATCAGAGAATTCCACTGTGATTTTTTTTATAGTTTTAGGTGAATTGTGAAATAGCAAAAAATCTGGAGATGAGAGGGACAAATGCAAGAGGGAACATACCAAAAGGTTTAAGTAGGAGTTACAATGCAAATTTTAAACTCATGGTACTGCATGCAGAAAAAACTAACAATCGTGAGTCCAACAGGAAATATAATGTTACTGAGGCAAACGTGCCAAGATGGAAATAATCAAAACAGAAGCTGTTATGCACTAACTCAATGCAGAAATTATTCAGTGCCTGAAAAAGGGCACTTCCATGAACTATCACAGAACCACAGAACCACAGAATAGTTGAGTTGGAAGGGACCTCTGGAGGTCATCTAGTCCAACCCTCCTATTTCAGTAGAACACTAAGTTGCAGAATGTGTGCACTAAAAACACCAAAAAGGATAGAACCCTAGTTACACAAGAAACCATTAAATGGAAATCTCAAGGAATAGCACAAGTGTGACAAATTACATGGCAAAAATTCAAGACCAGTAATGGCTGGTGCATACAGATGATGTGTCATAATGGGTTTTGCCTACAGAAAAGGACTTTGCTTTGCCAACATCTACCTTCCGACTTCCCCAAAAAATTCATTGCATTCCAGCAATACGTGATTGGATTGCATAAAGGTCACGATTATCTGCTGAGCCAAATGGGAAATGCAGATGAGACACCAGTTTCCTTTGATGAGCCATCCAATAACATCGTTGAAGAAATAGGCACAAAATCCGTCATCATCAAAACTTTGGGGAATGAAAAAATGTGCATTACAGTAATGCTGGCAGTGTTAGCAGATGGTATAAAATTGCCACCGTATGTGATCTTGAAGCGGAAAACAATGCTGAAGGACCAGCTGCCTACTGGAATAATTGTTAGGTGTCAAAACCAAGGATGGATGTCTACAGACTTAATGAAGGATTGGCTGAACATCGTTTGGAACAGGAGACCAGGTGTGCTGGTACATGAAAGGAGAATGCTTGTCCTAGGTACATTCAAAGGGTATCTAACATCAGCAATGAAGAATATCATTGGAAAAATGAATTCCACTCTTGCAGTTGTACCAGGAGGAATGTCACAACTGCAGGTGCCTGATGTAGTAGAGAACAAGCCCTTTAAATAGTGTTTGTAGCCCTTATGACTCTTGGCAGGGGATCCTGTTGTAACTCCTACAGCGAAGATAAAGAAGTCCTAGTGCAGCACTGCTTTGTCATTGGATTAAGACAGCATGGGATCAGATAAATCCAGAAGTTGTCACTGAATGGTTTAGGAAATACTGTATTTCAAATTCCATGGGAGGAGCCAATGATGGTTTGAGTTCAAAGAAGCATCTGAGAGTTGTGAAGACACCAAAAGTGGGGAAGAAGTTGAAGGTGGTGAAGAGAGTGACAGTGATGGAAATGATGGTGCCAGATGAAAAATCTAAACTGCAGTAGTAATAAACCATAAGAGAAGAAAATAGACTAAATTCAAGCAAATCATTAGTGAAAAGTTTCTATCCTTTTTGTATGTTGGTTACAGATATGTAATAAACTTTTTTTTACAACCGTTTTCTTTAGGGATGTTATTTAAATTCAGCATCATTGTCCCTGGGTAATATGAGATATTGTCTATAACATGAAAATGCCAGGGAATAATTTTAATAGACAATATTCTGAGAAAGCAGTATTAGATGAGGAAGTCTGAGGAGCTAGCAAAAGCAATTTCTCTCCAAATTATTTACCAATCTGTTATGTAAATAGAATATTTGTGAAACTATATAAAAAAAAAAAAAAGCCCAACAACAAACAAACCACTTTTCAATTGGTACTGCTACTGGACTGAATGATAAATTCCCCAAGCTCAGAGAAGACAAGGAGGAGGATCTGTTCTGAATAAGGGTTCAAAGTCTGGCCCATTGTTTTTATTGCAGTGTTGACATTCAGCAAAATCCAGGAAAATAACCCAAATATTGCTGTGTGGCAACACTTAAAGTGAGACACAAAAAAGCAAGCCAGCCTGGCTCTCCCCACTGAACCCCCAAACCAACAGAGCTGCCCTTGCACACCTCCATCTCTGAAAATCTGAAGATCTGGAGAATCACAGAGATGTTCACAGATCAGGCTGCTTCAGAGGCAGCTGGAGAAGGAAGTTACCTCCAAGGCTTTGATCCTCATTGGTACCTTGCCAGAAGAGTTCCAGCTCTTGTGTCTTCACTGACTGCGATGAGGCTGTTGTCTACAAGCAGCAAATCTAGAAGGTAAAAGCTGAAAGCTGTGAACTTTCTGCCCCTGGAAACCAATAGCCAAGGCACATCCCAAAGCTGTGCTGCAGGAAAGTTTAAAAAGCCAGTGGCCAACTTGAAACTCAATGCATATCTCTGCTGGGAAAGGACCTGTGAGGCAGCCTCCTGCAGCGGAGAGCACCGTGCAGTTGTCTGCACTGGAGAAAGTGAGAGGCAGAGATACCAGCAACAAGGTCAAGAAAAGACAGGCATAAGCCAACAAAGTCTTTCCACTGACTTCAGTGGGTTTTGGATCAGGTCCTTGGAAATACTTTCTATCTCAAAGGTCAGTGGTGGAAAATTTGGATGTTTAATATTATTCTCTTTTTTTTTTTAAAAAATATTCTCAAGCTGAAGGTTTCCAGGCATACCGTGCTTTTCTTGTTGCTGTGTGGAGGAGACCAATGGCCTTCTGCTGTGAAGGGCACTTGCGTTATAACTGGTTCCCTAGTACATTTATCTCTTCAGCTATATATTGCCTTATTTATCCATTCCTATCAGCTTTTCATTTGTTTTTTCTAAACACTGGTGCTGACTATACAGAAGCCAAGAAAATTCAAGGCAGTTTCCAAAGCTGATCATTTTTTTCTTTCTTTTTGTAATGAAGACTCCAAACCAGCACTGATGATTTAAAAATGTATGTCTACAATTTATAAGCAAATCGACTTCCCTGCCATTCTGTGATGGAGCCTTAGAAATCACACAATGCCTGTCACTATTTTTCAGATATTTAATAAATCTGGTTCAATGATTTTCTGACAATTCTCCACCAAAATTATTCAGGCAGCCTGAGTCCCTCCTTTAAAAAAAAAAAAAAAGAAAAAAAAAGTAAAAAACAATGCTGTATGGATTCAATTTTGAGTCAATAAATTGTTGATTAATCTGGCTCATGGTGTGTATAAACTCAGGCTTAGCTCTAATGGTAATCATCTCCAGAGTGCCATACAGCTGCATGCTTTCATTTCACACCAAGGGAGCAAGGATTAAATCCCTAATGGAGAAGACATATAAACAGTTTTAGTCTTTGCAACAAGCACAGTCCCCATGGCAGCATATTTGTGTATACAGCATGTGAACGTGTGGAGAGGAAGGAGGGACTGGTTTAAAAAAATAATAATAATCTTCACAAGGTGAATGGTGCAACACGTAGGACAACAGAAATGAGTAAGGGAGAAACCTAGGTGGAGCAGGGCAATAAGTTTAGCAGGGTGCATTGCGTCGCTAGGCACCTACACCAGCCACGCTCAGGTAGCGTAGCGTAAAATATCTCTCCTGCTCTGAGTGACAACATATGTACAGTGACAGTCTGAGACCGTGAGCTGTTATGTGCAGGCTGCTGATAGGCGTAAAATCCTCACAGCTATGTGTGTTCATTAGTATGCCGCCCTGATCATTAAGTGGTTCCGTAAAATCTGGTTTTACCCAGACCCTTATTTTCCACCATATAATCTTCGCAAAGCTGTCCCAAAATCTCTAACATAGCAGTGTTAAACACAATGTATTTGTAAAGCTCTCTTTTTTCTTAGAGAATTTTAATCCCATTTATTGGTAACTAGCTTTTAAAATGACATTTTTCCTTGCTGCATTTAGCTTAGTCCAAGGGGGGAAAAAAAAAAAAGATGCCAGATGTCACGGGGCCAATAAGCAGGTGGGCCGAAGCTTCTGTACCAATTCAAACTGGCACCGCATCAAACCTGGTGGGTATAACCTTTAATTCAGTGCTTCCCTGGCACCAGATCTAGTGCCATCTGCTTAGCTTTGCTAAGCTGTGCTTGTTTCTGTGCAGGGACGATGCCAACAATGCAAACTGTCTCCTACATGTGCAGGGAATCATCGGTGCAACTAGTTTTTCAAGACCCATATGGTGGCATCTGCAAATGTACACTGTCAGCATTGCTACTCGTACCACCCTTCGTGTTTAAGAATGGAAGGAGAGAGCCCTGCTTTGCAATTCACATCAAGCTGAAGGGATATTCTCTTCCTCTGCACTTCTGTTCTTAAGGGCAACTCCAGGACGAAGAGAACATGTAGCTTTTAAAGAGGAAGCAGTTTAGAAATCAGGCATGGGAACTGGGGAAAATCAAATAACAGTAGATGATGATTTTGTGGAAACCCTCTTATCTCATTGCCTGAAAGCTTCCCCGGTGTAGTTAAAGCCAAAAAATCACTGTATCTTGGCTCTTGGGGCTATGAAACAGGTTAATTTCCCAGCGGTCACCCCAAGACATGGACACTTCCACTTGGCAGAAAAGGATATCGTCCTGTCGCCTCTTCTCCATGAGGTGGTACCATCATGAAGAGTACAGGTCAGAGGGACAGGGTAGGTGGAGGCTAGCTCCAGCACAGCTATTTTGGTGCTTATTCCAGGCATTAAGGAGAATGGCTACTGACACAGAGTAGGGGATGAAACGATAAACCTACGTGCAATGATGAGCAAACCCAGAGCTATTAAAACTCACTTCAGGCTCTCCAATTTAAGTTTCTCTTTGTTAGAGAGCAGCAATACCTCCTTCCAAGTGCAAGGACAGGGGAGTGCATGGGGCCATGGCCAGCCGATGGTCCTCCTTTCCTCTCCCCTGCCTGCCAACACGTGCCTTCCTTGAGAGCGAAGGCTTTGCAAGCGCTTTGCAGAGCCGGCAGGTGTGTGTGGCAGTTTGGAGAGGAAGGGCAGAGAGGCACTATCCTTGCTCACACCTCTGAGCATTGGCTTGGCATTTTCCACTCCTTCATAATTTGGCCACTCAGACATTCCCACTGGCTCTGATATGTTACCAGCTATCACCAACGTCAGCAAGCAAGATCCTGACATGCTGCTCTGCCAACCATCATCAAAACACCTCTGTGCGGTCAGGAAAAGTACATGTTGACCACAAAGAGCAGCTCTCCTTACTGCAAAATGATTAATCGCTCTCACAGAAGGCCAGAAAAATTTGCACTGAAGAGTTTGAACAAAGCCGCTTTCTTTGGATTGCAGACTCTGTGGTGGAATGGTTAAATACAAACAAAAGGTTTTTTTTCAGTGGAATAGTTTTCCACATTTGATTTCACGGAAATTTTCTATTGATCTAGCAGTCTTCATAAAAATCACATTTATATAGAGCATAACTCTACCTGACAGTGTGTCTTTAAAGCAAATCATTCTTCCTTGCTCCATGTTCCTCTGATCCCCAAATAGTTCTGTAACATTTTTAAATAAGGAAAAGGTTAGCCCAGCAGTTTGGGAATTATGAAGCCTGCTGCCATTTTCCTTTGAAACCTCAAGAAATTCTCTATTCCTACAATAACATGGACTGCCCCTTCTTTCCCCCTCAGTCACTGTCCTCCCACTGCATGAGCACTATAGCCCTCTCTGGGTCAAATTCTGCTTATAGGTCAAAGAGGGGGCAAAAATTATTCTTAATTTGCAGGAAAGTTATGAACCTTCACTAATTCATGGCTTAGGTTCAAGATGTTTGGAGAGAACATGTAACAAACTATGCCAATATTGCTTCCTTTAATTTTAATTCTACCAGCCGGGTTGTCTTCCCTTTATTTAGTGTAAGATAACTGATCAGCACCAAATACAGCTGCAAGTAATGTCACTGGTAATGAATGAAGACTTTTTTGTTGCTGTTATGAACTTGCAGATAGCTTTAAACTGTGACCTTTAAATCACACTGGTCCAAAATTGCCTTTTTTTCTTTTTACACTCCACATGTTCCTTTCCTTGACATTCTATCTTCCAAAAAATTATAATTAAAGATTATAACTAATAGGAATTAAAACTTCCTTTATGGAAAGGCCAGTCTCTTTTGGGCAGACACATACAAGTAGAAGAAAGATTTAT
This sequence comes from Fulmarus glacialis, assembly GCF_000690835.1. Taxonomy (NCBI): domain Eukaryota; kingdom Metazoa; phylum Chordata; class Aves; order Procellariiformes; family Procellariidae; genus Fulmarus; species Fulmarus glacialis. Next base: position 88,329 of record NW_009230887.1, read on the forward strand.
TTATTCCTTTGATACATTAAGAAAGAATTTATGCCATGGTAATCCGGCTCTGAGTGTTAGACTACAATTTCTTCCTCTAAAACAGTTCACCATGATTGGTATACATTCTGCATGGAATTTCTGAAGGTCTCCTCATGTGCACTTTCACTAACAGACGAGCAAGAAAAAATTCACACTTGTTGCAAGTTTGATATGGATGCTGCTGGTGCATTGCAGAAAACAGTTAATTGCCCAAATCCACTGCTTGCACTGTTAAGCAGCACTTTTGTTTTTACAAGGAAAGATTACTTGCAAATACTCCCTCTTGTGATCAAAGCTAGAAAACCAATGGAATCATTTCCCACTGGTTCAAATCTTTCTGACTGACATTGTTCAAGTGTTACAAATAGCCTGCATACAGGATTTTTAAGCCCTTCCGTTATTTGGTCTTGTAAAAGTGATGTTTGCCTTTCAGAGATATTAAAAAAAGCTTCATTCATCTCCTGATGAGGCATTGCATATGCTGAACTTCATATTTCATTTCATTATTCATGTGAAGAGGACATATTTAAAAGGATGTATCCGTTTCTCCTTTCCCAGTTGATAAGACAATATTTTAAAATTGCATAGGTTAGTGAGTCTTCAAGGAAATAAAGGAGTGTTTAAAACAACAACAACAAAGTTCCTTTTTTTCATCTTATTGTCTTCACTGAGTTAATTTTTTTTTTTTTTACGTAAATTCCTTCAGCCTTGAATTTCACCCATTGACCAAGGTAGCTGCTGGACATTATGAGGTTAACAATACAGCACCTGCCTTAGTCTTTCCAGAAGACTGATTAAAATGCATACAAATATCTAAAAAATAAAAACGAAGTACATAATCCATGTTTTAAAAGGCTGTTAAACTGCCTTTTTCTGCTTAGCTCAAAAGAGATGCTGGCCTTAGAAAATCCATTTTAACCCCAAGAAATGCCACCTAAGACCTCATTAGAAAATCCAAGTTTGTGAAAATCCAGCTGTATCTCTTAGCTGATATTTATTTTTCACAAAATGTTAATTAGCTCCTAGGTGTGCCTTGCACAGATTTAAGTCTTAAATTTAATGTCCTGATGTTTCACTGAGAGTTTACCATTAGTGTGTTACTCACTGTTTACGTCACTGCCCACTAGACATGCTCCGCCATTGATTTCGTTCTGTCAGTCACTGTGGAAAAGGAATAACACTTCACAAATCAAGTATTAGGAACGGTGGAGCACACAGTTTTGATGAAGAGAAAATGATGGTTAGAGACAAAAAATAGTTAAGGAAATTAGAAATTAAATACCCAAACTTTGACCCATTTATGCAATTTTACAGAGCTCCAGTTGCCCTCTCCAACTACCCGAGGCAAATTGAAAGGAACCATGATCACTTATGCATTTCTATTTGGAGACCAAAAACACAAATACACCTGGATTTGTTTCTGTTTCTAATAATTACCACATGAAATGTACTTGCACTATTGCACAGTCAGTAGAGACCCTCTACCCTGAGCTACAACAGACCATGTCTCTGGAGGATCCCAGCCCTACCTGTCACTCTAAGACCTAGATCCTGCAAAAGTTTCTGTTCATGCTTCAAGGAACTCCAACACAAACTGCTGCCAACTCTTCATACTGATTGCTCATTGCTATTTACTGGACATCTCCTCAAACATTTGTTTTTTTCCCCCAAGACATTTTTATTTATTGTTTTGGTTTAAGTATGTCTTTCACACTCCTCTCCTTGCATTTCAGTGTATTTTACTTTGGGCACCAACAGTTGTTTTTTTCTAGAGAGGTTTCTCTGTTCTTTTTTCTACTGAGATTGCTCCTGAACTTTCTTCTGGATGCTCTTACACATACCGCTGAAGCACTTGAATCAATAAAAAGCTTTCGTACACTATTTTATTCATAGATATCTACACCATCTGAATACTAATCTATATCTAAACCTGTAAAGTAACAGTCATGGCTTGGCCAGTTTGCTTCCAGGGTCCTCAAGGCTCAGTAAAAGAGCACCGAACGCTCCGAAGTAAGAAATGATCAATAGAATGTGCCCCCAGTATTTTTGTTCATCTCACTTGATTATGTCAAAACATTCATATCAAATTATTTATTTCTTTTCTGTCAGCAACAGCTTAACCTTGGATTGTCTTAGCTTATAAATGAAAAAACCCCACAGAAACCAAGCAGAATAGAGCAGACAAGTGAAGGCCCCTCGGCCCAAGCTGTGCTAGAGCACCAGACTGACATTTTGCAGTAAACAATGGCCAGGGTAAAACCCTTTCGTGTTTTTCACACACTGCTGAATGCTGTTCTAATGCATTTTCTTCAGGGGCATTATAAAGCACACGCAAGAAATGGTCTCCGGGTTTTGCGAGTTCGGAGGACGGCGGGGCTGGCTCCCTGCGAGCAGGGCTGACCTTTCTAAAGCATTTATTCTGGCGTACCAGGGGCTGAATAATCTGAGAGAGAGACATAGAGCATATATAAATAAACGAATCACACAGAGGAATATGAAAATTCCCATGCAGGATATGCCTTTTGCAACATGTTAACCCTTTCTGCAGAGAATTTATGGACAAAGAAGTTGTGTTGATAGCTCCATTCATCTGTGCTAACTCTGCCATAACTTCATCCATGTGGAGTGAACTATGTCTTCAGCAATGTCTGGAATGTTCCCACATCTGCTTAATTTATTTCAGAAATGCCAGCAGTGTCACAAAAATGTTCATCTACACAGGCTTGTACAGGGTCTCAAGTTCTAATAAATATTACTATTTATTAATCAGTGACATTCATTTTTGTATGTTTAAACCGATTAAACACAATGAACAACAACAGAGACAAGAAAAGTATAATCCCCACTGCCATTACATTCCCATTTAAACAGATGTTTCCTTTCCTTGTTTTATAGACTGGAAGAAGTAAATTAGTTGCAGAGTTTGACAACACATTTTTTACAGCAGCTTACAAACTATTTAAAATCACTAAGCAGGAGTATTAGCATTGCATTTGCTCCGGGGCTACCATGGTGGTGAAATAGGCTTACAGGCACTTCCCGAAAGCCTATGAATGATTCAAACCCACTTGATATGCAAAATCATATATACATGCCCTCTCTCAGATATTACATGCTATGCCTATCTGTGAGAAGGAATACTTACCAGCATCTGAAGTATAGTCTTTATTATTATTGAGTAGAATTCCAGCTATGAATGGGATCAGTTACCAACCACTGTAGAAACATAGAATCTCTGTTCTCAAAGAATTTATACTAGGATTGTAAATCAAAAGGCAAAAAGAAGATAGAGCCAAGAAACAGGAGTACCAGAAAACCATGAGAGGCTGTAGTGTCCTAGCACATGAGATGTTTAACCACTGTCAATTTTTAGACAATGAGGTATATATTGATCTCATCAGAATGTGTGATTACACTGTTATATCATTCCTAGTTGGCAAAACCAGTCTCTGCTTATTCAGTTCATAACCATGCCTCACACTGGCTTTCTGTCCCCACCCCAAAAGAATAATGGCTATCAAACCACCCTGGGAACCGAAATACTAGCAGAAAAATATTTATTTGGTGTGAGGAATGCATCTCACAAAGAAAGTGGATTTTTTGAAGTGCAGTTGCACTGCCAAACTATTATAGACAATCATTGAAAAGCACAGACCAAACATATTTATACACAAGGTAGATTCCCGTTCTCCCAAATGCACATCTTTCAAAGAACAATAAACAAAAGCTTCCATTTAATTCCTGGCCTCACATGCAGCACACGTTGGGCTAGGTTGTGTAGCAAACTTTGAAGATGGAGGCACATGAGTAAATATGCAAAGGTCAGGCCGATCTGTAGAAGGAGTTTGCACAGAGGCAAACGACTGGTTTCTGGTATGCATGAACATGGAAAGACTTGGGCTGAGGAAACAGTGAGATACAGTTATTTTGGAGATGGTTGAAGTATTGTGACAAATTAACACTCCCCCTCTTCCTGCAAGCTACATCCTCATGACCTTTCCTGAAGCAAGTGAAAGGAAACTTTATCCTGCTGCAACTTCAAAACTCCTGCTGCATGGTAGTAACGCTTACAGGGTGGCAAGGACTAGCTGGTCTATCACCCTTCACACCCCTAGGATGCAAATATGCTCTTAGCTCAAAAGATGGAATCAAAGATTAATAACATCCAGGCTGCACACATCCTGAAGCACGTGAGATAAACCACGGCGCTGGAGACAGACCAGACCAGGGAGCTCTACATTATGGAAGTGAAATCAATAATTCTTTTTTTCCTCAGATCAGAAGTTTGCTATACTGAGCAATGAATGCCCTTTTTTATTGCTTTTGTCTTTCCCAACTTTGAAACTCCGGGACAGTCTCAAAGAACACACAGACAAGGAAAAGTCTCTGCATTGCACGTAAGAACTTGTTCAACACAAGGAGTAGAGACACTGTGGAAGCATAGTAGGACAATTATGTCTCAGAGAAATCTTCAGACGATGAGGAAACTGAGGTAGGCTAAACCTGTTGGCAAACACACTCTTTTATCCACCTCTGCAATTGCACTGCTTGACCCATTAGAGGAATGGCATCAGAATTCAGCCTTCTGTCCTACCTACCTACTGAAGGTCTGCGTTAACCCTTTTACAATATGCTTCTGAGGAAGGCGCAGGAGGCAAAATATCTGTTCCTCACAGCAGAAGCTTCATATCAGTGAGAGTACAACCACATGACTGAGCAGATAAAAAGTCTGGGACACAAGACACATGAGCAGAGAGTCAACATCATTTAGGACAAGCTGAAGTCTGTGGAACAGAAATTCAGGAGAGCCATGCAGGAGAACACCATCGTAAGAGGGAGAATTGGTGAAAAGCATGGTTGAAGTTACAGCAGGAACATAAAGACAGGAAAGTACTGGCCCAGCTAGTGCAAACCGGTACATTGGTAAATCTGCCTTGATCTGTACCAACTCTGGATTTGAACTTGATATTACAGCTAAAAGAAAGGCAGAGAACAAATAGGATTTCATTGGCTTGAATGAAAATATAATACTCAGGAAATGAAAATTGAAATATGGCTAAAAAAAAAGACTGTCCCATGGAAGAATAAATATAGATCACATACCTGCGGTTTAAATTTCAAAGCCCAAAGTGACTCTAGCATTGCTGGCACAGGGCCTGAGAGACCTGCAATGCAGCTAGGTGCTCTATGCGAACCTCTCCCACAGCTCTGTAGATTTCTATCCAAAGAGAAGCAGCAGTGAGAGGAAAAGAAAGATGAAGAACACTGTGGGTGTAGTTCCAAAACAGGGCCAAACAACCACCTGTAAATGATTTTTTTAAAAAACCCAACAATGATAATGACAAAACAGGAAAAGAAATTGAAAAGCAGTTAAGTGGTGCACTCTGAAATGTCTCCGCTGAATTATGATAAGTATGTATTAGCTGCAGTATGTTTATCTATGTCCACAAGAGAGGATTAGCTGCAAACATTCTTCTGAGATAAACCAGAACTATTTGGTGCTGGCACTGTTAAATTTTTGTGATATGCAGGTGTTTGGAGTATGTGTGCAGCTTCCTCATTGGTTTTGATCCAGGTATTTCCATTGAGAGTATTTTTACACACTAAATGTGACGAGGTACATAGAATAATGGCAAACACACCACACATCTAGCAAAAATAGCTTTATTAGCGTTGAAGTTTAAAATAGTTTCGTGTGTTAAGGGCAATGAATGTAAATACTCACTTTGTCAGAAAAACTTGGGGTCAGTGGATTTCACCTGCTTCTAGCTGGCAGGCATCCCCACAGGCTGCGCAGTGCAATGCTTCTTGCAGATGGACGAGAGCATAGCTACCCCGTTTCTGATAGCAGAGAGGGCATAGCGTGAGCAGGGATTTGGGGTGGCTAGGAGATGCGGTCCTGGGTAGAAGGGTGGGTGAAAACAGTCCTGCGCAGTGTCTGGTATCTTTGCAATGCACCCGTGCTGCACCAGAGGTCTTGACCCCAGCCCACCGCCATTTCTCTCCTGCTCTAAATAGCCTCATGCCAGGTCAAGATCTGCTGTTTGTCATCTCCCACCTCTTCTTGTTCCCAAAGCTCTTCAGCTCAGCTATCCTCCAAGGGCCCAACTTTCCTAAGCCTTTTGATGAGACAGGCCAGTAAGATTTCTCTAGTGACTTTGAAAGGCACCCACTTCTTTCTGTTTGGAGTCTTTTCTGATGTCCATTGCATCCTTACTAAAGGTAGCAGCTGTAATTTAGCAGTAATTCAGGTGTTTATTTCAGAAGTGGTGCTCTATGTGACATCCAAAATCTAGGCACAATTTTGATAACTAAATTCAGCAGACTGGATGCCAACTTAGACATCTGAAGAGGAGATTAAGTACACAAAACCCCTGAAATTTTACAACTGCACATTTTTAACTTCTCCAGTTTTCACTGAAAAGCAACATTTTCCAGTTAAAGGATCTTTCCAAATAACTAATTTCCTACATCAACAAACCTAATTCCTCCTACCACTTACCAGCATTCCATTCTGTCAAAGGGCTTATTATCATAAATTGTGCCTCTCCTGCAGTTCCTGCCATCCCATAACCTCTTGGTCTATGCTACACTTACCTAAGACACAGGGGCAGCTCTGCACCTTCAGACTGATTCGCATGGAAGGCCACTATACACTTTTACCTAGGGATCACTGCATGGTTTTAATCTTGTTGCTCGTCTGCTGAAAGCAACATTCTCAGCCCCTATGCTATGTGACCTATTGTTTACATGTAATTTCCAGTGTTTCAGATGCTGGGGGTTTTTTTAAATCTTCACGTGTCAGCGTTCCAATTTCTGAAACTTATCATTGTGTTCTATGGTATAATGAGACACCTTGAAGTCTCCAACTATTTAACTACATGCACCTTCCTCCACTGCAATTGTCTTTTAGCACAGGTGACTCCCACTGAAATCTTGTATTATCCATGAGATCTCATTGGTATTTCATGGCTAGTAACCATGAAAATGCATTTTTTTGTTTTCTTCAAATCTCACATTGAACTTCTCATTACACTTGTGCAACTTTCAGCTGAAGTCATCAAGGATTTTTTTGGCACTAACCTTGAGATGAAAGGAAAGAAGTGTATTTCCAAGCATTAAAGATTACAAGTTATTGACAGGTTCCAGTGGACTATGAATCTACTCCTGTATCACTTGAGTTAATGGGATTTTTACTTCTGGCTACAGTTGGAAGACCGTATGGCCTTCATTCACTATAAGGCTAGAAGAATTAAAAATTCAGAATAATAATTTCCATTGAGTAATACACCTAAAGTGGGCAAAGATTTACCTATACTAATTACACAGCAAGAGTATCTATATATTATCACTTGAAGATAGAGATCCGACACACTTAATCTGCTCATAATTAAAGGAACAGATTTGCCAGTGCTGCCAGAAACTGAAAAGAACTGTGGTCATACCACATAGAGGACTTATATTTTCCTGATTTTTACGCTGAATCTGTAAACAACAACAAAAAAAATTCAAATGCACCATATAAAAATACAGCATTAAAATATTCTGCTATGCATCTTAAAATGACAGGGCAGGACAAAATTACCACAAAAATTAGCAAAACTAAAATAGCAGCCCAGACTTTCTGTGGTCTTAATTCTGCAAACTATTTCAGCATGTCCTTTAGCCCTTCCACACTAAGCACAACACTTTAGCACACAATTAACTGTAGGCCATTGCCAAGTATTTCAGTGAACAGGAATGGATATCAGGGTTGAGATGTGACATAACAGAACATCAAAAAGAAACCAGCAGATACTCACTCTGCACAAGACCTTGGGACTATCCAGCCAAGCCATTCTCTCCTCTTCATTTAGTCATTGCTAAAAAGCCCTCTGTAAGTCTGTAAAAGGCATCTTACCAACTCATCCGGTGTTATCAACTGCTATGACTGAGAATCACATCATATAAAGTGATTTTTAAACCTCCAAAACATTTTAAAAATCTTTAAAACTTTTTTTTTTTTTTTTTTACTTCCATGAGGACTCTCAAGTTCCAGGAAATTTCAAGACTTTATTCTATGATTATCTGACAACTTTTCATTCCCAGTCCTGCCTTCATGTATGGTCTCATCTGCTCATAACTATTAGCCTTTAACCAGTTTTATTTTATTCCCAAAAAGACCTTTCACTTGCTTTTTCTTCATTCCCCTGCTAGACAGTAACATCTTCCCTCCCAGTCCCTTTTCCCCATGAGGTAAACACACCAAGATCTTCTAATCTCTTCTAATAAAAACAATCCATCCTTTCCCCCAATAACCATTATTCCAGTTTGAATTCACCTTTCTTATGATAGGTGTTCAGAACCACAAAAACCTCTCTGTATGCTTACATTACTATCTTTAGGCTGAGCCATGAGGCTCAGCTGATATATCTGAGGACTGGGCTTGCCACCTTCTCGGAAGCATCCCTCGGATGGCTCGGTCATATCCTGAAACTGATGAGGGTACTTGGTTCCTCTCCTCCTCTGCCATTTCTTGCCATTGAGCTTATCAGAGAAGTTCTTTCTAGTTGCCCCTCTAAGTAACTGACCTTGCACATTTTGCTATTGAATTACAGCTCTTTTCTACTATTTCAGTCCTCTAGGTAACACAGATCTTCCTGCATTATGCTTCGATCCTCTCTATATTGACAAAACCTCCAATTTCGTCTCATTACCACACTGCCACTTTTTATGCCTTTAAAGCTATTAAGGAAAGGTATGGGCAGAGAAACTGGTTACCAGAGGGAAATCCAGAACACATCATTTACTGTGCAGCAACTGCCCATGTGCACCCTCCTACTTTTAGTGAAAGAGAGGAGCTGTCTCCTATTTATCTTGGGGTACTGAGGGGCAAGTGTGTTCAGAGAAATAGCTACTGCACTTAAGCTGTAAACTCACACTCTAGCCCATGACAGCCACGACAATTGATTAGGTCTCCTTAATCAGTCCCTAATGATCCCTCAAGACTTCAGGGTACCTCCTTCCAGCCTGATGATCCCCTTTAAGCACAAGCCATTGCATGATTATCTTGCCCTCAGTCAGCTCTTTACCTATTTTATAAGTTCCCTGCTAATCCCCATCCTCTCTAGTGCAATTAGTAAATTCCAGTGGAGCACTACATTAGATGCCCTACTGAAGTCCAAGCAGATTTGACCTACCTTACTTCCTAGTTAAAAGTCTTTTATTTTACTGAATAATGATATCAAGTTAGTTCTGGTAAATACAAGTTGCGTTTTAGCTCACTTAGCTTCATATCCTTCTTTGTACTTTCCTTCCAAATTTATTCCAAACTATATACACTGTTAAGGTAAAACTCCTGAATCTGTAATTGTCCAGAACACTTTTTCTCCTTTCTTAATATAGGTTTATACTTCTTATTGATCAGTCATATTCTCCACCTTTTAAAATAATATATAAAAATAATAGCTAACAAACTGATTATTTCATGCCACACTGGTGATTATGTGCATGTTTTCCTCTCTATGCATGATGATTAAACTTTTTGGATTTTGATTCTATCTCAAATATGGAGATTTCAGATTCTCTTCCCTTGGATATCTTGATCTGTTTAGCAAGACAAATCATTGTTCAACATCGCCATCTTTGGCAAAAACTGAAAAAAAACCCCCAACCTCATTTGCATTAAATCTTAACCCAACCCCCCTGCATAGAAGTATGGCTTTCTTCATTGTTCTTTTGTTAGCTTTATTACCAATAAACCTTCTGCTATTTGTTTATTTGTTTTTATTTTCTCTGCAATGCCTAGTTCAGTCTGACTTAAGGTAGTTCTTTCCC